>NC_133122.1:8298653-8386153 GCF_033568475.1 Henckelia pumila
GGAGCGTCCGATCTCGATCGGAGCCTCCGATCCTGGCACGGAGCTTCCGATCTCCTTCGGATCGTCCGAACTCCTCTTCGGACCGTCCGATCCTGCTGACCCAATTCAACTAATTCAAGTGCTCTGAATCCATTTCTGAAGTTCGTTGTCCCAATAGGAACTTACTTAATCATGTTTTACTTAATCTAAACATGATCACGTGATTAATTACTCATTAATAATTAATTAGAAATGCGGGTTACTACATTCTCCCCCACTTAAGAAATTTCGTCCTCGAAATTTAAGTCTCAGAGGAAAACATAAATAGGCAACCAAATATTTTTTATTACAACTGAGCAAGTATAACTCGTTACAAAGAAGTACAAAATCTCATAATAACTCGGGGTGCTCGGCTAACATCCGACTCTCTAACTCCCAAGTAGCTTCCTCTGTCCCTCTGCGTTGCCACTGTACCATAACCAATGGTATGCGCTTGTTACGAAGTACCTTGTCCTTTCTGTCAAGAATTCGTAGGGGTTTCTCCACATACGATAGATCCCGATCTACCTTTACCTCGATCGGATGCAAAATATGCGACTCGTCCTCCACATACTGCCTCAACAAGGACACGTGGAACACATCGTGGATCTCCGAAAGATCAGGTGGTGGAGCGCTTATCGCATACGCCCAAATTACCCACATCAATTAGATAAACAAATTAATGTAGTAGTGTGAGTAGGGATCGTTCCCACGAGGAAAGAGAAATTTAAAAGTGTTCTTTAAAAGAAAAAGGGGGTTTTCAAGTTCGGATTAACTACTAAGAAATTTAAACAACTAAAATTCACTGGCATGCAAAAATTAAATAAAGATTGGGGAAATTCAATAGGAGACAAGCCTTGGTTTCGGTCAACTATACCCTTGATTTCATTCGTTCGATCATCGATTATCTAAAAATCTTTAATCACGTTAAATATTCATTATTGGAAATTAAATTCCTGTTTTACCTTAATCTTAATTAACTAGACACAAGCGTTCTAAGATAACCCTTATCAATGAATCAACCCAATAAAAGCGATTAGATTTAAACTAACGATAGCATGCAAACTAGTAAAACTGATAAATCTCGACAACTCATACACAAGCGGATGAATTTAGCATAGTCAATTATTATCCCTACAATTCCTAACCTCACAAGCGGACGATTATTAATTGTAGTTGCTTCGCAAATCATATAATTCGAACAATTACGGATTCAAACTCTAATTTAGCAGTAGAATATATATAAGAATTATCAGGTGATCAATCTAATAATCAAACATACAATCATGAAATAAATCAGAATAATACTTGATACTCAACAATAATAAAAATCTATAAAACATGAATCTCTCGAATAAATTAATCAAGGGCTTCGTCTTCCTTAACCAAGTATTAAAAACTAGCCAACACAATTCATGAAGAACAAAGTAAAAATTATAAGCAAAGATGGAATTCTAGAATTCTTAGAAAAAACCTAGTCTCCTCCCTACGTTTCGTCTCCCTTCTTCAATCATAAAACTCTCTATCTTGGTAGCAAATCGTCCAAAGATAAGACTAGGAATTAAAACAAGAGTTTCCAAAACATAAAATTCTTCCAAAAATAAGTTTGTGCGACCGACGGGGCGGGCGCTCAGTATAGTGGCGCGCGCGCCCAACCTCTACGCTCTTTCATTCCTCAGAATGGCGCGCGCGCTCATTGTTCCTACACGGGCGCTCAGTGTTTACGCACTTTCTCCTCTTTTCTTCTCAGCAATGGCGCGGGCGCGCCTTGGTATAGAGCGGGCGCTCAATCCTCATGCAAAAATTCCATGTTCCTCTAGATCATCGCGTGGGCGCGCCACTCAGCAGGGCGGGCGCTCCTCGCTCTCGAATTTATCCTTTTCTTCAATTCCTTAAGCCTTCAATTCTTGATCTTTTCTTCCCTCTTTTGCACTTATATCCATCAACTCGATTCCTTCATATAACAAAAACAACAGAAAAGTGCATAAAATCGACCAATAAAACACAAGAGTCAAGCACAATACTAACAATATAAGCGCATAAAATGCACTTATCAAATTTCCCCAAACTTGAACTCTTGTTCGTCCCGAACAAAACCAACTGTCTAAAAAGAAACTTACACAACACCCCAGAATCATCAAGAATTATCGTGTATCAATAACCTCAGCAATGAAATCTAAAATTTTTGAATCCAATCACATCACATCCTCCTAACATTGAAAAATTGTTTAAGAAAGAAACATAGCTCAACCTTATAGGCTTTTAGACTCCGCAACTCACGTTCACAACATTCTCCCCCAAACTTAACGCAAACATCTATAGATCATGAGGACTTTCAAGGAAACTCGGGATCAACACAAAAGACATTCAATCAAAAACGCTCACAATCAAATTAGCTCAAGAAAGAATAAAGTGTGTGCGTGTTTTGATCAAAATGCATATTCATAAAAAATGTCAATCGACAATCCATAGTATATTAGGCGACTGTGACTTGGTCCATAGGTCTTATTCGGCTTATAATGTACAGCTGGGCTTATGGATACAAACGAAGGAAAGAATTCAAAAAGGGAGTAAAATATGATTTTATCTCTTAAATCCAATCCTCTTCATTCACACGGCAAACTTTTTCATTCTTTTCAACTCCATTTTTTTTTCTTTGCATTTTCATCCCGCTTTTTTTTTTAAATTTTTTTTTTCAGATTTCTCCTCTACTACTACACTTCTGTCGATTTTTCATTGCAATTCTCAACACACTATCCATTTAAGTATTCAAATCAAGAGTATAAAAATCAAACATGCAATTACTCCCTAAAGGTAGGAAATAGTGTTTAAGCTGCAGGTAGTAATTGTAGGACCTTGAAATAATGCCGAATGGGGTTTTATCACATGTTTTCACGCATGCCATTCATTTTCAATTAGCTCAAAAGGGGTACTAGGGACATAATGTATTAAAGGTGGCTTGAAAGGCTCAATCGAATTAGAAAAATTGCCTATCTCATTCCTAAGTCACAGTATACCCGTATTGCGCCTCGAGGGATGTTCAAGCTAGTTTTAGATTAATCTCACTCCACAATTAACTCTTATGAATTCGACCAGTGCAGAAAAAGAAGAAATCACCAACAGTAAACGATGATTTTGCACAACAAAAACTCAGCTAATGCACCTCTTGTGCTCATGTATATGTGACAGCTCAAAGGGCAACTATGGATAATGCATGAATAAATAAGTAAAGGCCCAATTGATCCAAACGACGCCTCAATCCTTTCTATTTCTGTCCGTTTCAAATTCAGGGTCAAACGAAATTCACAGAGTGTATAAGAGTTTCAAGTCCACTTGGTCGAAGTTTCAAAAAAAATTTGTTTGTCAGGAGGCAGACATTCAAGGATTCAATTTCCAAATTAAAACACTAAACATTGGTTATCTTACCATTGTTCTCAAAAGTGCTGCAACTCATACAACTCACACAAAAACCACTAATCAATAAATTAACAAACTAAACATGGACACACAAACACAACTAACGCTCAATTAAACAAAGTAAAACAAAGCAACACCTAGCATCCTACGGAACTCCCCCCAAACTTAGGTACATACATTGTCCTCAATGATATGACAGTATAAAATAACAGAACTAGGACATGTACCTCAGGTGATGACCGTCAGTGGTCACCACCATCACCGTCAGGATGTGGATCAGCAGAAGGGTCAGTCGGGCCAAACATCGGAGGCCACTGTGGTCGTGGGGGCAGGAAACTGGAACCATCAGGAAAGTAGTGTGGGAGAACAGCTGCAGAGAGCTCCATCATGTAGTTCATAAAGATTCCAGGCGTCTGCTGCATAGTGCGAATCTCCTCTCTCTGCTGCTGTTGCTCCTGTCGTGATAGGAGCACCTCTTCCTCGAGTCTAGCCAATCGATCAGTCATAAAAGGATCCGACTGCAGCTGGGGTGCCTGTGCTCGATGTCCTGCAGCTCTCTTGTCTCTCGCTCGCTGCACCGCTGGAGGTATCAAGCAGGTGTTACAGTCAAATGCAATGGCGGTGATGGGCTTCAAAATCTCCTCCGTGGGTCTCCATTCCACCTCGACCTCCTCACAAAGATCAGAAATAATGACAGGCAATGCAAGACCACCACTCGTCTTGCCGCCTACTACATGCAGAATAGTCTCTTGACAAATGAGTCCCAAATCAATGGACTTCCCCTCCACAATGCAATAGAGCGCGATCCCGTGTAACCTCGTGCTCATGGTCGGTCGGCTTCAGACGAGCACAAATAAAATTATACCACAGATTGACCTCATATTGCAGCTCAGTCTTCTTTAACTTGGATGACATACCATCTCGCCCATAGCGCCACTCAGCCCTCGGTCGACAAATGCGATGAATAACAGCGTCGTAATCAATGTCACTATTTTTGAATTCTTGATATTCGTCGTGATACACCGGAGGAGTCTTAAAGAGAGTATTGATGGTGTGGGAGTCGAATGGAACCATTTTCCCACGCACGAGTACCTTCAACTGAACATGTTTCACCTTGAGGTTGGCCTAGAACTCTCTAACCAAAGGAACAACTACGTACTGAGGTTGCTTTGCAAACTCCTGCCATTGTCGGGCAACAATTTCCCGACCAACACTCGTCATATGAGTACTAGGGTCAAAACCAATAGATGTGTCGAATCCTCATTCGGCGAGGATATTCTTCCCAAGCCATTCTTGATAAATTGCAGCCGCCTGGGCGTTCCAGAAACGCTTACTATCTGCGGAAGGGGCGGGAGTAGAAGAAGAAGAGGCCCCAAACTTAGTTTTCTTTGTGGGCGCCATAGAACAAACACGTGGTGTGCACTCCTGAAAATTCACAAAAACCACAATACCACACCCTTCTTCCCTCTAACTTCAACAATACACCCACTGCACGACTCCACCATAATCACCAAACAACCAATTCATAAATAATATGCCCCCCCAAACTTCAACAAAATTCAAACTTCACAACTTCACAATATGAATATCGGCTTGAAGGAAAGCTTCAAACCCGAAGATGAAAACCAACACTTAACCAATATAAGAACGAACTCGATGTCCGACTTGAAAAGCGCCAAACAAATCCCACTAACAATATGAGCAATCCGACCAAAATCCACGCGTCTTCGACGGGTTGAGAGAAATTGGGGAAAAGATTTGGGAGATTATAGTAGACAAATCGCTCCAAAGAAGGGATTTGGTGAATGAAATCGATCTCGTGAGATTAGGGATTTAGGGATTTAGAGAAGTTTGCAAGAGTTGGGAGAGAAAGTGAGACAACAAACTCGAAAAAGTGTTTTATATATCCCATCGCGCGGGAGCTCAATGTTGTGGGGCGCGCGTGCATAAGCTTCGCACAATTTATCTCTCGAGATGTTAGATCGTGCGGGCGCGCATGAAAGTGGGGCGCGCGCTCATGTGCTTCGACTTTATAAGACTTGGTGCCCAGGGATTGCGCGGGCGCTCAATGTTGTGGGGCGCGCGCGCATTAGCTTCGCAAAAATGAAATTTCTTGACTTTAAAGCTGCGCGGGCGCGCGTTAGAGTGGGGCGCGCGCTCTTGGCCTACGCAAAAATATAAATTTTCTGATATAGAGGTGGCACGGCCGCGCAATAGAATGGGGCGCGCGCTCTATGGCTTCGAATTGTCCAATTTTCTGCGAGGAAGAGTAAAACCATATCAACTCTCAAGTTACGAAAAATTAATAAAGTAAAAACTAAGATAAAATGTCAAAAGAAATGATTGAAACAGAGGTGTAAAGACGAGAAAAAGAATAAAAATTTGGGTTGCCTCCCAAAAAGCGCTTGGTTTATAGTCGTCAGCCCGACTGGATGCTATGAGTTAATCAATCTGTGGCGGATCATCGAGTGTGAGATCATGCGCATCCTCTTCCTCATTTGCTTGGACCCCTTCAAAGTAATGCTTCAGGTGTTGTCCATTCACCTTGAATATTTTCGACGTTTCCAAGCTCTTTATCTCTACTGCGCCATGAGGAAAAACATTAGTGATAACAAACGGGCCAATCCATCTAGAACGCAACTTACCTGGGAATAATCGAAGTCATGAGTGATATAACAAAACTTTTTGACCGGCTTCAAAGACCCTTCTAGAAATCATATTGTCGTGGAAAGCCTTTGTCTTTTCCTTATAAATCTTTGAGCTCGCATATGCATCATTGCGTATCTCTTCTAATTCTTGAAATTGCAGCTTCCTGTGCGCTCCACTCTCATCCATCCGCATGTTGAAATTTTTAATAGCCCAGTAGGCTCAATGCTCCAATTCAACAGGCAGATGGCATGGTTTCCCAAAAATCAACCGATATGGGGACATCCCAATCGGTGTCTTGAACGCGGTTCTGTATGCCCACAATGCATCATCCAAACGCAAACTCCAGTCTTTCCTAGTAGGATTCACTATCTTCTCCAAAACGGATTTGATTTCTTGATTTGAGACCTCAGCTTGGCCATTCGATTGCGGGTGATACGCAGTGGAGAGTTTGTGCGTCACATGATATCTCTTCAATAAACTAGCCACAGTCCGGTTGCAGAAGTGCGTTCCTCTATCACTAATGAGGGCTCTTGGGATTTCAAACCTAGAAAAAATATTGTGTTGAATGAAATCTGCAACCACTTTCGAATCGTCAGTACGGGTGGCCTTGGCTTCCACCCATTTCGAGACATAATCCACAGCAAGTAATATATAAATAAATCCGTACGAACTAGGAAAAGGACCCATGAAGTCGATACCCCATACATCAAAGATTTCACATATTAAAATGTGTTGTTGAGGCATATCCTTACGCTGGGATATATTACCTGTCTTTTGGCATTGAGCACATGACTTACAAAACATGTAAGCATCTCGAAATATGGATGGCCAGAAAAATCCACAGTCCAATATCTTCCTAGCTGTTCTTTTTGCTCCAAAATGGCCACCACAAGCATATGAGTGACAAAATGTGAGAATTGGGATTACCTCGCTTGCAGATACACATCGTCGTATGACTTGATCAGCGCAGTGCTTCCACAAGTATGGATCATCCCACACATAATATTTAGCATCACTTCGGACCTTATCTTTTTGTGCCTTAGAGAATTCAGACGGAAATCCATTAGTAACTAAATAATTCACAATATTTGCGTACCATGGTAATGCCGTGCTGACTGAAAATAACTGCTCATCAGGAAATTCTTCTTGCAACTTCAGCTCTTCTTCAACATGAACTAGCCGACTCAAGTGGTCAGCCACACGATTTTCAGTTCCTCTCTTATCCTTAATCTCCACATCAAATTTGCTCAGCATTAGTATCCATCTTATTAGCCTTGGCTTTGCCTCCTTCTTCGCCATCAGAAAACGAAGAGCTGCATGATAAGAATAGACAATAACTTTAGCACCAAGTAAATATGAACGAAATTTTTCTAAAGCAAAAACTACTGCTAAAAGATCCTTTTCAGTAGTGGAGTAGTTTCGTTGGGCATCGTTCAGAATGCGCGAAGCGTAGTAAATAGCGTGCAATGCTTTCCCAACTTTTTGTCCCAATACCGCTCCTACGGCATAATCACTGGCATCACACATGATTTCAAATGGCTTAGTCCAATCCGGTGGTTGGATGATTGGCGCTGAAATCAATGAGTCCTTGAGTTTATCAAAAGAAGTTTTGCATGACTCATTGAATTCAAACGTCACATCCTTCTGCAGCATTTTGCACATAGGAGATGCAATCTTGGCAAAATCCTGAATATACCTCCTGTAAAAACCTGCATGGCCAATAAAAGAGCGCACCTCCCGCACACTTACGTGGTAAGGTAGAGATTGAATAATATCAATTTTTGCTTTATCTACCTCTATCCCCTTAGATGAGATGACATGACCCAACACTATACCTTGCCCAACCATAAAATGACATTTTTCAGAATTAAGTGTTGGAAAACTCGGCTCTCAGATCAATCACGATTGATACCCGGTGCAGCGGAAGTTTAAAATTTTATTATGGAACAATTCCATAGTGTAGGTATCAACCGTTTAACGATTAAATTATTTGTGTGTGTAAAATTAAATAACAATTATTAAATTTTACCTTCAATCTCGAAGCGAGATTATTGGACACCACACAGATTTCTCTGCGCTTCTTGTATCTCCCAGGAACTGATGAACTCATTCTATCAGGTTCACGAATGAGGTTTAAATCCCTCTGACAGATTGCACTAGAAAATCTGTCAGAAGTTTTCTGCGAAGAGATTAAACGAATCTGATTCGTTATTCCTGACTGCGATTCAAAATAACAGACCGAAATTTTCTCGGGCAGAGCAGGAGGGGGACGGCCGAAAATTCTTTGAGAGAGCTAGGGTTCGATTTTTTTTTTTCTCTCAGAATAATGAGCTGTTGTATGTAATTTTTGTACTGTAATAACTTATTTATAATGCAGGCCACTAACACCTTAGGGCCCATTAGTCATAAGTTGAGGCCCAACAAGCAAAGCCCGCATGTTCAGAAATTAATATAAAATTCATCGTGACTCTGATTGATAAACCGATTTTACCAATGTGCACAGAAACCATTTCTGCACATTTTAAAGTCAA
The DNA here is from genome assembly GCF_033568475.1 of Henckelia pumila. Taxonomy (NCBI): domain Eukaryota; kingdom Viridiplantae; phylum Streptophyta; class Magnoliopsida; order Lamiales; family Gesneriaceae; genus Henckelia; species Henckelia pumila. The sequence goes on from NC_133122.1 coordinate 8,307,269, forward strand.
GATAAATTTTCCTGAATCCGAATTCAGTGGTTTCCAAAAATGTACATCCCTATGTCATTTTAGGAAATCCTACTCCCTTACTCTTATTTAAGAAGTCCAACTTCTTTATTCATTAAATTTAACTCTTTAAATTTAACTATCTCAACGGGGATTAAAACTCCATTACACTGTGTGACCCTCAATGGTTCAGGGATACAGCTAGCCGTGGGCTCACAACTCCTTGTGACTCGGAACAACGATTTCCGACTTGCCCAACGAATCATGGTAAAGCGCCTAGCAACATCGCCCCATGATTCCCTAGGTATCACTGATAGTGCCTACAAGAACCAGTAGATTTTGGTTAGCGTACAGTACGGTCCCTTCATCCATATATCCCGATCGAATCAACAACCATTGGTATATCGAGAGTCGCTCAAGATTCGATAACTATACAATACATCTTGAAGATCCAATTAGTGACATCGCATGTGCTACTAAGAAACCATTTCTTAAATCACATCAAGTACTCTGGCCAGAGATTTGTCACACTAATATCTCCTCAGATCGCATAGGATATCCACACTCGCAAGTATGTGGTGAATCCTTGACAACAATGCATCGACTCCTATATGTGTTGTAACTGTACCCAATCCCGACACCTGATGACCCCCATAGAGTCGGTAAACGAGTCAAAGCACAGTACTAGCATATAGAGTCTCCATGATGTTTCAAGTAGTAAGGACTAATGGTGTACAACCAAAACCGCGGACTTTATCCACTCGATAAGTGAGAACCACTTGGAAAGTCCGGATAGGGTAGTTCGATTATTCATCCTATGAATATCCATTTGCATGCTTCGAACATGTCCATGTTCCTTACCAATGAAACGTGGTACTCCGCATCGCAAATGCTAGTCTCAAACTCGAGCGATCCTTATCCTTATTCTCGGACGGCTCAATCGACTAGGAACAGTTTAGAATATACAGTGACTATAAGATGTATTTCATGATAGACATCCCCATGTTCTACCACATCTTACATACACTATAGTATATTCAAGGTCTTTATCAAAACAACAATAGTATATCACAATATAACAATATGAAGAAAGATAAAGTCATTGCCATTAATAAAAGTGTAAATTGTATTAAACAAAAGATCGTTTGTACAAAGAGTCATCAAAGCCCATAGCCACAAGTTGGCTCACTGGGCACCCACTCTTTCAATCTCCCACTTGCCCTATAGCCAACTAGTCATACTACGTAGACCCATTGCTTCGCGATGTTTGTCAAACAATGGTCCTGGCAAGGGCTTAGTAAGCGGATCAGCGATATTGTCTGCAGAGGCCACTCGTTCGACAGTGATGTCTCCTCTTTCCACAATCTCCCGGATGATGTGGTATTTCCTCAGTACGTGTTTGGATCTTTGATGAGACCTTGGTTCCTTTGCTTGAGCAACGGCACCCATGTTGTCACAGTACACCGGGACTGGACCAACAAATTCAGGAATGACGCCCAACTCTTGGACGAACTTCCTCATCCAAACGGCCTCTTTAGCAGCAGCTGATGCTGCAATGTATTCAGCCTCAGTGGTGGAATCCGCTGTGGTGTCCTGCTTGGAACTCTTCCAAGAGACAGCACCGCCATTGAGCATGAACACAAATCCAGAGGTTGACTTCGAGTCATCCACGTCACTTTGGAAGCTAGAGTCGGTATAGCCTTCCAATTTCAGATCTCGTCCTCCATATACCATGAACATATTCTTAGTCCTTCGTAAGTACTTAAGAATGTCCTTCACGGCTTTCCAATGCATTTGACCAGGATTAGACTGATATCTGCTCGTGACACTCAGAGCAAATGCTACATCCGGTCTGGTAGATATCATCCCATACATGATACTACCTATAGCTGACGCATATGGTAGATGTGTCATATTCTCTATCTCTGCATCAGTCTTGGGACACATAGACTTGGATAAAGAAACTCCATGACACATGGGTAGATGTCCTCTCTTGGACCCATCCATTGAAAACCGTTTCAATATGCTGTCGATGTAGGTTGATTGAGTGAGTCCTATCATTCTCTTAGATCTATCTCTATAGATCTGTATCCCAAGAATGTAGGATGCCTCACCCAAATCCTTCATCGAGAATCTACCTGATAACCATATCTTTGTTGACTGCAACATCCCTACATCATTCCCAATGAGTAGGATGTCATCAACATAAAGTACTAAGAATGTCACAGCATCCTTAACTACTTTCTTGTACACGCACGGTTCCTCCGGGTTCTTGATGAAACCAAAATCTTTTATTGTTTCATCAAATTTCTGGTTCCAACTTCTTGATGCTTGTTTTAGACCATAAATTGATCTCTGAAGCTTGCATACCTTATGCTCGCTTCCCATGGATGTGAACCCCTCTGGCTGCTTCATATAGATTTCTTCCTTAATGTCTCCATTAAGAAAAGCAGTCTTCACATCCATTTGCCATATCTCATAGTCATACCATGCAGCTATGGCAATAAGGATTCTTATGGACTTGAACATTGCAACTGGTGAAAAGGTTTCATCATAGTCAACTCCTTGTCTTTGAGTATAACCTTTTGCCACCAATCGTGCCTTGTAGGTCAATACCTTACCATCAGGCCCAAGCTTTCTCTTGTAGATCCATTTACACCCTATTGGAACAATTCCATCAGGAGGATCTACTAAAGACCAAACTTGGTTTGTATGCATCGAATCCAATTCAGACTGCATAGCTTCAAGCCATAAATTTGAATCCGCATCAGAAATTGCTTCCTTGAAGTTTCTTGGATCACATCCAATGTCGGGTTCATCTTGATCCCCTTCAAGAAGAAGACCATATCGAACAGGAGGTCTTGAAGTCCTCTCGGATCTTCTAGGTTCAGGCGTGTCCGGTAATGGTTCCTGAGGCATAGGATCGTTATTTTGTATTTCGGGTTCTTCTCGAACTTCTTCGAGTTCCATCATCTCGCCTTTCTTATCCAATAAGAACTCCTTCTCCAAGAAGGTGGCATTCCTAGAAACAAACACCTTTGTTTCAGCAGGATAATAGAAATAATATCCGATTGAATTCTTCGGATACCCTACAAAATAACATAAGCTGGATCGACTATCCAACTTATCTCCCACTGTCCGCTTCACGTAAGCAGGACATCCCCAAATCCTCAAGTACGAATACTTAGGAGCTTTGCCATTCCATAACTCGTATGGTGTTTTGTCCACTGCTTTGTTGGAAAACTGGCGTTCAGATCAATCACGATTGATACCCGGTGCAGCGGAAGTTTAAAAATTTTATTATGAAACAATTCCATAGTGTGGGTATCAACCGTTTAACGATTAAATTATAAGTGTGTGTAAAATTAAATAACAATTATTAAATTTTACCTTTAATCTCGAATCGAGATTCTGGACACCAACAGATTTAATCTGCTCTTGTTGTCTCTCCCTGGAACTGATGAATATTCTGTCCTTCAATCAGGTCCACGAATGGAGGTTTAATCCCTCTGATAGATTGCACTAGAAAATCTATCAGAAGTTTTCTACGAAGAGAATAAACGAATTTGATTCGCTATTCCAGACTGCAATTCAAAATCACAGACCGGAATTTCTTACGCAGAGAAGGGAGGGGGGCGGCCGAATTTCTTTTGAGAGAGAGCTAGGGTTTTCGATTTTCTGTCTCTCAAATTATGACCAGTTGTGTGTAATTTCTGTACTGCAATAACTTATTTATAATGCAGGCCACTAACACCTTAGGGCCCATTAGTCATAAGTTGAGGCCCGACAAGCAAAGCCCGCATGTTCAGAAATTAATATAAAATTCATCGTGACTCCGATTGATAAACCGATTTTACCAATGTGCACAGAAACCATTTCTGCACATTTTAAAGTCAAGATAAATTTTCCTGAATCCGAATTCAGTGGTTTCCAAAAATGTACATCCCTATGTCATTTTAGGAAATCCTACTCCCTTACTCTTATTTAAGAAGTCCAACTTCTTTATTCATTAAATTTAACTCTTTAAATTTAAATATCTCAACGGGGATTAAAACTCCATTACACTGTGTGACCCTCAATGGTTCAGGGATACAGCTAGCCGTGGGCTCACAACTCCTTGTGACTCGGAACAACGATTTCCGACTTGCCCAACGAATCATGGTAAAGCGCCTAGCAACATCGCCCCATGATTCCCTAGGTATCACTGATAGTGCCTACAAGAACCAGTAGATTTTGGTTAGCGTACAGTACGGTCCCTTCATCCATATATCCCGATCGAATCAACAACCATTGGTATATCGAGAGTCGCTCAAGATTCGATAACTATGCAATACATCTTGAAGATCAAATTAGTGACATCGCATGTGCTACTAAGAAACCATTTCTTAAATCACATCAAGTACTCTGGCCAGATATTCGTCACACTAATATCTCCTCAGATCGCATAGGATATCCACACTCGCAAGTATGTGGTGAATCCTTGACAACAATGCATCGACTCCTATATGTGTTGTAACTGTACCCAATCCCGACACCTGATGACCCCCATAGAGTCGGTAAACGAGTCAAAGCACAGTACTAGCATATAGAGTCTCCATGATGTTTCAAGTAGTAAGGACTAATGGTGTACAACCAAAACCGCGGACTTTATCCACTCGATAAGTGATAACCACTTGGAAAGTCCGGATAGGGTAGTTCGATTATTCATCCTATGAATATCCATTTGCATGCTTCAAACATCTCCATGTTCCCTACCAATGAAACGTGGTACTCCGCATCGCAAATGCTAGTCTCAAAATCGAGCGATCCTTATCCTTATTATCGGACGGCTCAATCGACTAGGAACAGTTTAGAATATACAGTGACTATAAGATGTATTTCATGATAGACATCCCCATGTTCTACCACATCTTACATACACTATAGTATATTCAAGGTCTTTATCAAAACAACAATAGTATATCACAATATAACAATATGAAGAAAGATAAAGTCATTGCCATTAATAAAAGTGTAAATTATATTAAACAAAAGATTGTTTTTTTTACAAAGAGTCATCAAATCCCATAGCCTCAAGTTGGCTCACTGGGCACCCACTCTTTCAATCTCCCACTTGCCCTATAGCCAACTAGTCATACTACGTAGACCCATTGCTTCGCGATGTTTGTCAAACAATGGTCCTGGCAAGGGCTTAGTAAGTGGATCAGCGATATTGTCTGCAGAGGCCACTCGTTCGACAGTGATGTCTCCTCTTTCCACAATCTCCCGGATGATGTGGTATTTTCTCAGTACGTGTTTGGATCTTTGATGAGACCTTGGTTCCTTTGCTTGAGCAACGGCACCCTTGTTGTCACAGTACACCGGGACTGGACCAACAAATTCAGGAATGACGCACAACTCTTGGACGAACTTCCTCATCCAAACGGCCTCTTTAGCAGCAGCTGATGCTGCAATGTATTCAGCCTCAGTGGTGGAATCCGCTGTGGTGTCCTGCTTGGAACTCTTCCAAGAGACAGCACCGCCATTGAGCATGAACACAAATCCAGAGGTTGACTTCGAGTCATCCACGTCACTTTGGAAGCTAGAGTCGGTATAGCCTTCCAATTTCAGTTCTCGTCCTCCATATACCATGAACATATTCTTAGTCCTTCGTAAGTACTTAAGAATGTCCTTCACGGCTTTCCAATGCATTTGACCGGGATTAGCTTGATATCTGCTCGTGACACTCAGAGCAAATGCTACATCCGGTCTGGTAGATATCATCCCATACATGATACTACCTATAGATGACGCATATGGTACATGTGTCATATTCTCTATCTCTTCATCAGTCTTGGGACACATAGACTTGGATAGAGAAACTCCATGACACATGGGTAGATGTCCTCTCTTGGACCCATCCATTGAAAACCGTTTCAATATGGTGTCGATGTAGGTTGATTGAGTGAGTCCTATCATTCTCTTAGATCTATCTCTATAGATCTGTATCCCAAGAATGTAGGATGCCTCACCCAAATCCTTCATCGAGAATCTACCTGATAACCATATCTTTGTTGACTGCAACATCCCTACATCATTCCCAATGAGTAGGATGTCATCAACATAAAGTACTAAGAATGTCACAGCATCCTTAACTACTTTCTTGTACACGCACGGTTCCTCCGGATTCTTGATGAAACCAAAATCTTTTATTGTTTCATCAAATTTCTGGTTCCAACTTCTTGATGCTTGTTTTAGACCATAAATTGATCTCTGAAGCTTGCATACCTTATGCTCGCTTCCCATGGATGTGAACCCCTCTGGCTGCTTCATATAGATTTCTTCCTTAATGTCTCCATTAAGAAAAGCAGTCTTCACATCCATTTGCCATATCTCATAGTCATACCATGCAGCTATGGCAATAAGGATTCTTATGGACTTGAACATTGCAACTGGTGAAAAGGTTTCATCATAGTCAACTCCTTGTCTTTGAGTGTAACCTTTCGCCACCAATCGCGCCTTGTAGGTCAATACCTTACCATCAGGCCCAAGCTTTCTCTTGTAGATTCATTTACACCCTATTGGAACAATTCCATCAGGAGGATCTACTAAAGACCAAACTTGGTTTGTATGCATTGAATCCAATTCAGACTGCATAGCTTCAAGCCATAAATTTGAATCCGCATCAGAAATTGCTTCCTTGAAGTTTCTTGGATCACATCCAATGTCGGGTTCATCTTGATCCCCTTCAAGAAGAAGACCATATCGAACAGGAGGTCTAGAAGTCCTCTCGGATCTTCTAGGTTCAGGCGTGTCCAGTAATGGTTCCTGAGGCGTAGGATCGTTATTTTGTATTTCGGGTTCTTCTCGAACTTCTTCGAGTTCCATCATCTCGCCTTTCTTATCCAATAAGAACTCCTTCTCCAAGAAGGTGGCATTCCTAGAAACAAACACCTTTGTTTCAGCAGGATAATAGAAATAATATCCGATTGAATTCTTCGGATACCCTACAAAATAACATAAGCTGGATCGACTATCCAACTTATCTCCCACTGTCTGCTTTACGTAAGCAGGACATCCCCAAATCCTTAAGTACGAATACTTAGGAGCTTTGCCATTCTATAACTCGTATGGTGTTTTGTCCACTGCTTTAGTGTGGACGTTGTTCAACAACAATACCGCCGTTTCAAGCGCATAGCCCCAAAACGAAGGTGGAAGCTCAGTGAAGCTCATCATGGATCGAACCATGTCCAACAAAGTTCGATTACGACGCTCCGATACACCATTAAGCTGTGGCGTCATAGGAGGAGTCCACTGAGAGAGAATCCCATTCTCTTTTAGATAGTCCAAAAAAACGGTACTTAAGTATTCTCCACCTCGATCCGATCGAAGTGCTTTAATACTTTTACCTAGCTTATTTTCTACTTTAGCCTTGAATTCTTTGAACTTTTCAAATGCTTCATACTTATATTTCATTAAATATAAATACCCATACCTTGAATAATCATCAGTAAAGGTAATGAAGTAGGTGTGGCCATGTTGAGTCCCAACTCTAAATGGACCACAAACATCTGTATGGATCAAATCCAACAGATTTTGACTACGCTCAGGTTTCCCCTTAAAAGGAGATTTAGTCATTTTCCCTTTTAGGTAGGATTCACAAGTAGGTAGAGAGTTAATATCAGACATATCAAACATGCCCTCTCCCACTAGCTTGTTCATCCTCCTTGAGGAAATATGACCTAGTCTAGCGTGCCAAAGGTTTGCCGGGTTTTGACTATCGATTTTCCTTTTGTTTGTTGTCGCCGGTTTATCAACATAATTTATTGGAACGTCTTTTAGTTTTAAGTTGTATAGATCGTTTTCAAGTTGTCCATTTCCAATCAAACATTCATTCTTGTAAATATTGCAAATCCCATTCACAAAATTGCAAGAATAACCATCTCTATCTAGCATAGAAACAGAAATAATGTTTTTAATTAAATCCGGAACAAATAAAACATCTCTTAAAAATAACTTAAAACCGTTCTGCAAAATTAAACAAACATCTCCAATGGCTGTAGCTTCAACTCTGGAACCATTCCCGAGCCTCAGCTGGGTCTCACCCATTCTAAGCCTGCGACTTCTTGTCATCACCTGCAAATCATTGCAAATGTGAGATCCACATCCGGTATCCAATACCCAAGAAGTAGTATTAAGTGAAATGTTTATTTCAATATAGAACATACCCTTTGCAGTTCCCAACTGCTCTAGATATTCCTTGCAGTTGCGCTTCCAATGACCGGGCTTCTTGCAGTAATGGCAAACATCCTTGGATTTTCCATTGTTTGAAGCTTTTGTCTTGTGCTTCTTCTCGGGTTCGACTTTCTTGGGTGGGGCAGAACGTTTCTTACCCTTCGTACTTGGCCCCTTCTTAGCAGAAGATGAGGAGCCCACCAAGAAAGCTGGTTTATCCTTCTTTAGTGTGGATTCATATGTCACAAGCATATTGACCATCTCTTCAAGGGTGGCCTCTATCTTGTTCATATTAAAATTTACCACAAATCCATCAAACGAAGAAGGAAGAGACAGAAGCAGTAAATCCACGTTGAGTTCATGCTCCAACACCAAATCAAGAGTTGCTAACTTCTGTATGAGCCAAATCACTCGTACCCCATGATCACGGACCGAAGTCCCTTCACGCATGCGACACGTCATTAGCTCCTTAACAGTAGCGAACCTTTCAGCCCTCGATTGAACCCCAAAAAGTTCCTTGAGTTGAGCGTGAATGTCAGCAGCATTCACGGTGTCCTCAAATCGCCTCTGGAGTTCATCAGACATCGAGGCTTGCATATAGCATTTGGTCTTGATGTCATGGTCCCACCATGCATCAAGTTTGGCCAATTCCTCCGGACTTACGTCAGCTGGTGCTTCCTTCGGAGGTGATTTCTCTAACACGTAGAGCATCTTCTCCGAAGTCAAGACAATCTTCAACTTCCGGAACCATTCCGTATAGTTTGCGCCAGTCAACTTGTTTTGTTCGAGGATCGAGAATAATGGATTACGCGAATTCATTGTATGAAATACTGAAAAGAAAAACAGACATATATCAATGATTGTTTAAGCAATTTACTAAGACATAAAATAGGCGAATTTAATTTTATGAATCTCACTCCCACTATTTTAACGATTTCACTACCCTCTAGTGAAAACGAGAAACTTTTTCCTTAGTGAGAACATGGAGTCCAATTGACAAACTTATGGTCCCGAATAATATCAGCCAACCATAATTCTCAAAAGGTAGAGCCCAATTGCTTCCAAAGCAACCCCCATGTATTTACCTCATGTCCAATAAGGGCCCAATAATATGACGCCGTTTATAGTGACATGTCAAGATGACCCATCAATATTAAGTTGTGATGGACGGTCGCCATGTGGATCCCCCAATAATATGAGCCGATCCCATGGGAGTTCCACCCAACTTACAACATGTGTCGATCCAATGTACAGCTTTCCGACGGACGGGCCCCCCCAATAATATGAGCCGGACCGTATCCGCGGGTAGCATCACATACATTGACCGTTGATGGAAGGTAGGAACATTTAAACAAATTTAAATTTCCTTTATTTATCTTGATATCAATTTTAAATCATATTTAAAATGAGGGATTTTTAATTATGAAAATTTATCTCATCATTTTTCAATTTATTGTATGCTTGCCGGATTCATACAATTATGTCTAAACATGCATACAATCATAATATCATATATTATATATAGGATGATCGATTCCATTTCTAATTGACTCGTGGTTGCCAATCACGAGTCTTAGTCCAATCCTAGGTAATATGCAGTATGCAATGCAATCCTATTACATTAGCTTCCAATTTACATTTCTTCATCTTTATTGTCTGCTGGACCCACCATCTTCAAATCTTGATCTCCCACTAAATCTAATGTATTTACAATAAATAGCAATGACAAGTAGGGGATACATTTTAGGGGTGGGAACGGGCCATAAACCAAGCCCACTTTTATTACATATGACATTCATATTGGGCCATAAACCAGGCCCATTAATAAAACCAACAACAATAAAACAAATGTAAATTCCTAACATACACCTACAAAATTGGTCATGGCAATCGATCATCCTTATCCAATAACATTTAATTCAAAATTAATTTATTGGATATCATGCATATGGCAATTTAAATTTAAACAGGATAAAATCATATTTTATATATAAAATCATATTTTACATATAAAATCATATTTTACCTTTTATTAAATAAAATCATATTTTATCTACAGAATCTAATTTTATAGATAAAATCATATTTTACTTAATATATACATAAGATCAAATCTTATCATCAATTGTACAAAAAATAATTGATTTCAAAATTCAATTTAAGGATAAAATATTAAATTTTCCAAAAATTCAAATTTATCCAAAAATCAATTTTAAAATTTTCGGACTCGAACAATTCGATCCGATGCCTCGTGAACCAATCAAAAACAATTTTTGACCGGACCAAAAATAAAATTTTAACACATTAAAATTAATTTAAATAAAAAAATAATTTTTCCCGCGGGCCGCCCGGGACACTCCCGGGCCGGCCCGCACCCGTGGGCGCGGGCCGGGGCAGCCCGGCTGCCCCTTTAGGGCAGCGACAATCGCTGCCCTGGCGGCGCCTGGCGCCGCCCAGGGGCGGCGCCGTGCGCCGCCTTGGGCAGCGCCGAGCGCTGCGCTGCCCTGGGCAGCGCCGTGTGCCGCCGTGGGCGGCGCTGTGCGCCCCCTTTGGGCGGCGCATTAAATTATAAGTGTGTGTAAAATTAAATAACAATTATTAAATTTTACCTTTAATCTCGAATCGAGATTCTGGACACCAACAGATTTAATCTGCTCTTGTTGTCTCTCCCTGGAACTGATGAATATTCTGTCCTTCAATCAGGTCCACGAATGGAGGTTTAATCCCTCTGATAGATTGCACTAGAAAATCTATCAGAAGTTTTCTACGAAGAGAATAAACGAATTTGATTCGCTATTCCAGACTGCAATTCAAAATCACAGACCGGAATTTCTTACGCAGAGAAGGGAGGGGGGCGGCCGAATTTCTTTTGAGAGAGAGCTAGGGTTTTCGATTTTCTGTCTCTCAAATTATGACCAGTTGTGTGTAATTTCTGTACTGCAATAACTTATTTATAATGCAGGCCACTAACACCTTAGGGCCCATTAGTCATAAGTTGAGGCCCGACAAGCAAAGCCCGCATGTTCAGAAATTAATATAAAATTCATCGTGACTCCGATTGATAAACCGATTTTACCAATGTGCACAGAAACCATTTCTGCACATTTTAAAGTCAAGATAAATTTTCCTGAATCCGAATTCAGTGGTTTCCAAAAATGTACATCCCTATGTCATTTTAGGAAATCCTACTCCCTTACTCTTATTTAAGAAGTCCAACTTCTTTATTCATTAAATTTAACTCTTTAAATTTAAATATCTCAACGGGGATTAAAACTCCATTACACTGTGTGACCCTCAATGGTTCAGGGATACAGCTAGCCGTGGGCTCACAACTCCTTGTGACTCGGAACAACGATTTCCGACTTGCCCAACGAATCATGGTAAAGCGCCTAGCAACATCGCCCCATGATTCCCTAGGTATCACTGATAGTGCCTACAAGAACCAGTAGATTTTGGTTAGCGTACAGTACGGTCCCTTCATCCATATATCCCGATCGAATCAACAACCATTGGTATATCGAGAGTCGCTCAAGATTCGATAACTATGCAATACATCTTGAAGATCAAATTAGTGACATCGCATGTGCTACTAAGAAACCATTTCTTAAATCACATCAAGTACTCTGGCCAGATATTCGTCACACTAATATCTCAGATCGCATAGGATATCCACACTCGCAAGTATGTGGTGAATCCTTGACAACAATGCATCGACTCCTATATGTGTTGTAACTGTACCCAATCCCGACACCTGATGACCCCCATAGAGTCGGTAAACGAGTCAAAGCACAGTACTAGCATATAGAGTCTCCATGATGTTTCAAGTAGTAAGGACTAATGGTGTACAACCAAAACCGCGGACTTTATCCACTCGATAAGTGATAACCACTTGGAAAGTCCGGATAGGGTAGTTCGATTATTCATCCTATGAATATCCATTTGCATGCTTCAAACATCTCCATGTTCCCTACCAATGAAACGTGGTACTCCGCATCGCAAATGCTAGTCTCAAACTCGAGCGATCCTTATCCTTATTATCGGACGGCTCAATCGACTAGGAACAGTTTAGAATATACAGTGACTATAAGATGTATTTCATGATAGACATCCCCATGTTCTACCACATCTTACATAAACTATAGTATATTCAAGGTCTTTATCAAAACAACAATAGTATATCACAATATAACAATATGAAGAAAGATAAAGTCATTGCCATTAATAAAAGTGTAAATTATATTAAACAAAAGATTGTTTTTTTTACAAAGAGTCATCAAATCCCATAGCCTCAAGTTGGCTCACTGGGCACCCACTCTTTCATGCTTTAGTGTGGACGTTGTTCAACAACAATACCGCCGTTTCAAGCGCATAGCCCCAAAACGAAGGTGGAAGTTCAGTGAAGCTCATCATGGATCGAACCATGTCCAACAAAGTTCGATTACGACGCTCCGATACACCATTAAGCTGTGGTGTCATAGGAGGAGTCCACTGAGAGAGAATCCCATTCTCTTTTAGATAGTCCAAAAACTCGGTACTTAAGTATTCTCCACCTCGATCCGATCGAAGTGCTTTAATACTTTTACCTAGCTTGTTTTCTACTTCAGCCTTGAATTCTTTGAACTTTTCAAATGCTTCAGACTTATATTTCATTAAATATAAATACCCATACCTTGAATAATCGTCAGTAAAGGTAATGAAGTAGGTGTGGCCATATTGAGTCCCAACTCTAAATGGTCCACAAACATCTGTATGGATCAAATCCAACAGATTTTGACTACGCTCAGGTTTCCCCTTAAAAGGAGATTTAGTCATTTTTCCTTTTAGGCAGGATTCACAAGTAGGTAGAGAGTTAATATCAGACATATCAAACATGCCCTCTCCCACTAGCTTGTTCATCCTCCTTGAGGAAATATGACCTAGTCTAGCGTGCCAAAGGTTTGCTGGGTTTTGACTATCGATTTTCCTTTTGTTTGTTGTCGCCGTTTTATCAATATAATTTATTGGAACGTCTTTTAGTTTTAAGTTGTATAGATCGTTTTCAAGTTGTCCATTTCCAATCAAACATTCATTCTTGTAAATATTGCAAATCCCATTCACAAAATTGCAAGAATAACCATCTCTATCTAGCATAGAAACAGAAATAATGTTTTTAATTAAATCCGGAACAAATAAAACATCTCTTAAAAATAACTTAAAACCGTTCTGCAAAATTAAACAAACATCTCCAATGGCTGTAGCTTCAACTCTGGAACCATTCCCGAGCCTCAGCTGGGTCTCACCCATTCTAAGCCTGCGACTTCTTGTCATCACCTGCAAATCATTGCAAATGTGAGATCCACATCCGGTATCCAATACCCAAGAAGTAGTATTAAGTGAAATGTTTATTTCAATATAGAACATACCCTTTGCAGTTCCCAACTGCTCTAGATATTCCTTGCAGTTGCGCTTCCAATGACCGGGCTTCTTGCAGTAATGGCAAACATCCTTGGATTTTGCATTGTTTGAAGCCTTTGTCTTGTGCTTCTTCTCGGGCTCGACTTTCTTGGGTGGGGCAGAACGTTTCTTGCCCTTCATACTTGGCCCCTTCTTAGCAGAAGATGAGGAGCCCACCAAGAAAGCTGGCTTATCCTTCTTAAGTGTGGATTCATATGTCACAAGCATATTGACCATCTCTTCAAGGGTGGCCTCTATCTTGTTCATATTAAAATTTACCACAAATCCGTCAAACGAAGAAGGAAGAGACAGAAGCAGTAAATCCACGTTGAGTTCATGCTCCAACACCAAATCAAGGGTCGCTAACTTTTGTATGAGCCAAATCACTCGTACCCCATGATCACGGACCGAAGTCCCTTCACGCATGCGACACGTCATTAGCTCCTTAACAGTAGAGAACCTTTCAGCCCTCGATTGAGCCCCAAAAAGTTCCTTGAGTTGAGCGTGAATGTCAGCAGCATTCACGGTGTCCTCAAATCGCCTCTGGAGTTCATCAGACATCGAGGCTTGCATATAGCATTTGGTCTTGATGTCATGGTCCCACCATGCATCAAGTTTGGCCAATTCCTCCGGACTTACGTCAGCTGGTGCTTCCTTCGGAGGTGATTTCTCTAACACGTAGAGCATCTTCTCCGAAGTCAAGACAATCTTCAACTTCCGGAACCATTCCGTATAGTTTGCGCCAGTTAACTTGTTTTGTTCGAGGATCGAGAATAATGGATTACGCGAATTCATTGTATGAAATACTGAAAAGAAAAACAGACATATATCAATGATTGTTTAAGCAATTTACTAAGACATAAAATAGGCGAATTTAATTTTATGAATCTCACTCCCACTATTTTAACGATTTCACTACCCTCTAGTGAAAACGGGAAACTTTTTCCTTAGTGAGAACATGGAGTCCAATTGACAAACTTATGGTCCCGAATAATATCAGCCAACCATAATTCTCAAAAGGTAGAGCCCAATTGCTTCCAAAGCAACCCCCATGTATTTACCTCATGTCCAATAAGGGCCCAATAATATGACGCCGTTTAAAGTGACATGTCAAGATGACCCATCAATATTAAGTTGTGATGGACGGTCGCCATGTGGATCCCCCAATAATATGAGCCGATCCCATGGGAGTTCCACCCAACTTACAACATGTGTCGATCCAATGTACAGCTTTCCGACGGACGGGCCCCCCCAATAATATGAGCCGGACCGTATCCGCGGGTAGCATCACATACATTGACCGTTGATGGAAGGTAGGAACATTTAAACAAATTTAAATTTCCTTTATTTATCTTGATATCAATTTTAAATCATATTTAAAATGAGGGATTTTTAATTATAAAAATTTGTCTCATCAATTTTTCAAATTATTGCATGCTTGCCGGATTCACGCAATTATGTCTAAAACATGCATACAATCATAATATCATATATTATATAGGATCATCGATTCCATTTCTAATTGACCCGTGGTTGCCAATCACGAGTCTTAGTCCAATCCTAGGTAATATGCAGTATGCAATGCAATCCTATTACATTAGCTTCCAATTTACATTTCTTCGTCTTTATTGTCTGCTGGGCCCACCATCTTCAAATCTTGATCTCCCACTAAATCTAATGTATTTACAATAAATAACAATGACAAGCAGGGGATACATTTTTAGGGGTGGGAACGGGCCATAAACCAAGCCCACTTTTATTACATATGACATTCATATCGGGCCATAAACCAGGTCCATTAATAAAACCAACAACAATAAAAACAAATGTAAATTCCTAACATACACCGACAAAATTGGTCATGGCAATCGATCATCCTTATCCAATAATATTTAATTCAAAATTAATTTATTGGATAACATGCAGTGGCATTTCAAATTAAACAGGATAAAATCATATTTTATATATAAAATCTCATTTTACATATAAAATCATATTTTATCTCTTTATCAAATAAAATCATATTTTATCTACAAAATCCAATTTTATAGATAAAATCATATTTTACTTAATATATTCATAAGATCAAATCTTATCATCAATTGTACCAAAAATAATTGATTTCAAAATTCAATTTAAGGATAAAATATTAAAATTTTCCAAAAATTCAAATTTAACCAAAAATCAATTTTAAAGTTTACGGACTCGAACAATTCGATCCGAAATCTCGTGAACCAATCAAAAACAATTTTTGACCGGACCAAAAATAAAATTTTAACACATTAAAATTAATTTTAAAATAAAAAATTTAATTTTTTTTCCCGCGGGCTGCCCGGGACACTCCCGGGCCGGCCCGCACCCGTGGGCGCGGGCCGGGGCAGCAACAGTTGCTGCCCTGGCGGCGCCGTGCGCCGCCCTGGGCAGCGCCCAGCGCTGCCTTGCGCAGCGCCCAGCGCTGCGCTGGGCAGCGCCGAGCGCTGCCCTGGCGGCGCTGAGCGTCGCCCCTGGGCGACGCCGTGCGCCGCCGTGGGCGGCGCCGTGCGCCCCCTTTGGGCGACGCCGTGCGCCGCCCGGGGCAGCAACAATTGCTGCCCACCGGGCAGCGATCCAATCGCTGCCCGGGTTTTGCCCCGAAAAATTTTTATTTTTTTTATTTAAAAATATTTATTTTGTTTCAAAAACCGAGACTCAAAAATTTTTGTACAATCGATTAATTTAATCGTTTGATCTGAGCAACCTGGCTCTGATACCACTGTTGGAAAACTCGGCTCTCAGATCAATCACGATTGATACCCGGTGCAGCGGAAGTTTAAAATTTTATTATGGAACAATTCCATAGTGTAGGTATCAACCGTTTAACGATTAAATTATTTGTGTGTGTAAAATTAAATAACAATTATTAAATTTTACCTTCAATCTCGAAGCGAGATTATTGGACACCACACAGATTTCTCTGCGCTTCTTGTATCTCCCAGGAACTGATGAACTCCTTCTATCAGGTCCACGAATGAGGTTTAAATCCCTCTGACAGATTGCACTAGAAAATCTGTCAGAAGTTTTCTGCGAAGAGATTAAACGAATCTGATTCGTTATTCCTGACTGCGATTCAAAATCACAGACCGAAATTTTCTCGGGCAGAGCAGGAGGGGGACGGCCGAAAATTCTTTGAGAGAGCTAGGGTTCGATTTTTTTTTTCTCTCAGAATAATGAGCTGTTGTATGTAATTTCTGTACTGTAATAACTTATTTATAATGCAGGCCACTAACACCTTAGGGCCCATTAGTCATAAGTTGAGGCCCGACAAGCAAAGCCCGCATGTTCAGAAATTAATATAAAATTCATCGTGACTCTGATTGATAAACCGATTTTACCAATGTGCACAGAAACCATTTCTGCACATTTTAAAGTCAAGATAAATTTTCCTGAATCCGAATTCAGTGGTTTCCAAAAATGTACATCCCTATGTCATTTTAGGAAATCCTACTCCCTTACTCTTATTTAAGAAGTCCAACTTCTTTATTCATTAAATTTAACTCTTTAAATTTAACTATCTCAACGGGGATTAAAACTCCATTACACTGTGTGACCCTCAATGGTTCAGGGATACAGCTAGCCGTGGGCTCACAACTCCTTGTGACTCGGAACAACGATTTCCGACTTGCCCAACGAATCATGGTAAAGCGCCTAGCAACATCGCCCCATGATTCCCTAGGTATCACTGATAGTGCCTACAAGAACCAGTAGATTTTGGTTAGCGTACAGTACGGTCCCTTCATCCATATATCCCGATCGAATCAACAACCATTGGTATATCGAGAGTCGCTCAAGATTCGATAACTATACAATACATCTTGAAGATCCAATTAGTGACATCGCATGTGCTACTAAGAAACCATTTCTTAAATCACATCAAGTACTCTGGCCAGAGATTTGTCACACTAATATCTCCTCAGATCGCATAGGATATCCTTACTCGCAAGTATGTGGTGAATCCTTGACAACAATGCATCGACTCCTATATGTGTTGTAACTGTACCCAATCCCGACACCTGATGACCCCCATAGAGTCGGTAAACGAGTCAAAGCACAGTACTAGCATATAGAGTCTCCATGATGTTTCAAGTAGTAAGGACTAATGGTGTACAACCAAAAACCGCGGACTTTATCCACTCGATAAGTGATAACCACTTGGAAAGTCCGGATAGGGTAGTTCGATTATTCATCCTATGAATATCCATTTGCATGCTTCGAACATCTCCATGTTCCTTACCAATGAAACGTGGTACTCCGCATCGCAAATGCTAGTCTCAAACTCGAGCGATCCTTATCCTTATTATCGGACGGCTCAATCGACTAGGAACAGTTTAGAATATACAGTGACTATAAGATGTATTTCATGATAGACATCCCCATGTTCTACCACATCTTACATACACTATAGTATATTCAAGGTCTTTATCAAAACAACAATAGTATATCACAATATAACAATATGAAGAAAGATAAAGTCATTGCCATTAATAAAAGTGTAAATTGTATTAAACAAAAGATCGTTTGTACAAAGAGTCATCAAAGCCCATAGCCACAAGTTGGCTCACTGGGCACCCACTCTTTCATTAAGAACCAGGTTGGTTTCGACACACCTCTTAAGAACTAGAGCAAGATTAGACAGACAATCTTCAAATGAGTCACCATAGACAGTAAAATCATCCATGAAGACTTCTAATATGTGCTCTACAAAATCAGAAAATATACTAACCATACACCGTTGGAAAGTAGCCGGTGCATTGCATAGTCCAAAGGGCATGCGGCGGTATGCAAAAGTTCCGAATGGGCATGTGAATGTCGTTTTCTCCTGATCTTCCGGTGCAATTGCAATCTGAAAATAACCAGAATAACCATCAAGAAAACAATAGTAAGGATGACATGCTAACCTCTCAATCATTTGATCAATAAAGGGGAGAGGGAAGTGGTCCTTTCGGGTTCCTGCATTAAGCTTCCTATAATCAATACAAACCCTCCACCCATTTAGAATGTGGGTGGGAACCAATTCGTCGTCCTTATTTTTCACCACTGTAATTCCAGTTTTCTTGGGTACCACCTGTACCGGACTGACCCACTGACTATCAGAAATTGGGTAGATGACCCCAACTTCAAGTAGCTTCAGAATTTCAGCTTTTACCACCTCCATCATAGGTGGATTCAACTTCCTCTGCGGTTGTCGTGAGGGACTTGCACCATCTTCCATCAGAATTCGGTGCATGCATGTGGAAGGGCTAATTCCCTTGATATCTGCTATGGTCCATCCAATAGCAGTTTTATTCTCTTTTAGAACCTTGACCAGTTGTTCTTCTTGCTCGGCTTCCAAGCTGCTGGAGATGATGACAGGTAGTGTTTCTCCTTCTCCAAGGAACACATACTTAAGGTGGGTTGGAAGCGTTTTTAGCTCAACCACTAGTGCCTGCAAAACAGATGGAAGGCGACGAGTGTTAGAGATCGATAAAGACAAATAAGATACATCACCTGGCTGTGGTAGCTCAGGAGCACTGTTCAGAATATCCTCAATTTCATCCACTTCGCGGCTGCATCTAATTCCTTCTTCCGTCTTCATAGTGGGTGCTGTAATAGCCACCTCTAGCTCATCTTTTCTTGCATGCTCAAAAACATCTTGGGCCAAGAAATCCACAATGTCAACAGAAAATATACAATCATCACTATCAGGAAATTTCATAGCATCATAGATATTAAATTTCACAACCTCGCCATCAAATTCCATAGTGAGTATGCCACTGTGAACATCAATTTTAGTCATGGATGTTTTCAAAAACGGTCTGCCTAATAAAATAGGACTATTATGATCACCGTTTTCCATGTCTAGCACATAAAAGTCTGCAGGAAAAACTAACTCATTCACTTGCACCAGCACATCTTCCACCACGCCTCTAGGATATGCATTAGACCTATCAGCTAATTGTATGACAATGCCAGTCTTATTCAGTGGGCCAAGTTTCAAGGATGCATAAATAGAGTATGGCATGACATTGATTGATGCTCCTAGATCTAACATGGTCTTTTCAAGTCTAATATTTCCTATAGTGCATGGGATGGAGAACATACCTGGATCCTTGCATTTGGCGGGTAATTTTCTTTGGATCACTGCAGATACATTCTAACCTAACTCCACTTTCTGACAACCCTTCAAATTCTGTTTCCTCTTAGCTGTGCACAACTCCTTCAAAAACTTTGCGTATCGAGGTACCTGCTTAATGGCATCTAGCAATGGAATGTTAACCTCACATCTACGAAAAGTTTCATATAACTCCTTAATTCCCTCACCTTTCCTAGAGTCCTTAAGAGCTAAGGGGAAAGGGGCAACATGCTTATATTCTGATAGAGGAGGAAACTTACCTCTTGGAGAATCATCCTTGGATGATTTTTCCTCACTTACCTTTTGCTCTTCTTCGTGTAGCTTCTCTTTGGGCTCAACCTCAACTTCCTTCTCCTTAATTTTCAACTCCTTCCCAGTTCTTAAAGTTATTGCACTGGCGTTCTCTCTTGGGTTCACCACAGTTTGAGATGGAAGACTGTTGGAATTTTGTGCTTCCAGCTTGTTGATTGCTGTAGCGAGCTATCCCATTTGAGTAGTTAAGTTTTGGATACTTGCTCGGGTGTCCTGTTGAAAAGATGCAGTATTAGTTGCAAGTTCCTTAACTATATTTTCGAGAAACTCACCTGGTGTTGGTATCTGAGGTCTCTGCTGCTGCTGTGGAAAGGGTGGCCTAAAAGCTTGATTTGGTCGTGGAGCCTGAGGTCCATGTTGATTTGCCTGCTGATTCCCGTATCTAAAATTAGGATGATCCTTCCAACCAGGATTGTACGTGTTGGAATACGGATCATACTTCCGTTGTGGTGGTCCAGGAAATCCTCCAGTAGCGTTTACCTGTTCAATTGATTCCTCTTGAAGTGTAGGACACATATTAGTGGCGTGTCCTATTGCAGCGCAGATGCCACAAGCCTTCGCAGTCTGCCCATTCCCTACAGCCATCTGACGCACAAGAGTGGTTAATTCAATTAATTGCTGTTCAAGGGAAGAGACATTCACCTCATTGTTTCTCCTTGGTGCATAATCAGTTCTGTTGGTGCCAAATTGCTGAGAATTGGCAGCCATATTCTCTATTAAGTTCCTTGCTTGCACGGGAGTTTTATCCACAAAAACTCCTCCACTAGCAGCATCTAGCATACTCCTGTGATGAGGTAGCAAACCTTCATAGCAATATTGAATTAAGAGGTTTTCACTTATCTGATGTTGCGGGCAACTAGCGCATAGCTTTTTGAACCGCTCCCAATACTCGTGAAGTGATTCCCCCGTCATCTGCTTGATCCCATAGATCTCTTTTCTGATGTTTACTGCTCTCGATGCTGGAAAATATTTTTCAAGAAAAATCCTTTTCATGTCAGTCCAGGTTGTAATCGATCCAGAGGGCAAGTAGTATAGCCAATCCTTAGCAGCACTCTTCAAAGAGAAAGGAAAGGCTCGAAGCTGGATTTGCTCCTCTGTTACTCCATGTGGCTTCATGCTAATACACACTACATGGAACTCCATCAGATGCTTATGAGGATCTTCACCTGCAAGACCATGGAAAGAAGGCAACAAGTGAATTAATCCAGATTTTAATTCGAATGTAGCATTATTTTCTAATGGGGGAAAAGTAATGCATAAGGGTTGTCGATTCAAATCTAGAGTGCCCAATTGTCTGAGGCTCAGGTTCGCAATATCAGCCTTCTCTTCTTCTTCAGGAAAAGCAGCTCGAACAACGGCTTCTTGTTGTTGCTTACGACGTTCTCTCCTTTGTCTATGCAAGGTTCTTTCAATTTCCGGATCGTAGAGAAAGTCTTCCTCAGTAAAATCACCTGAAAGCATGAACTAAAGAAAAAGCTAGAAACAAAGAAAAAAATAGAACAGAATGAGAATAACAGAATAAAACAAAAAGAAAGCAATTAAGAAAAAGAACACAATAAATTAACACCGTTCCCCGGCAACGGCGCCAAAATTTGGTAGCGCTTATCGCGTACGCCCAAATTACCCGACTCAATCAGATAAACAAATTAATGTAGTAGTGTGAGTAGGGATCGTTTCCACGAGGAAAGGGAAATTTAAAAGTGTTCTTTAAAAGAAAAAGGGGGTTTTCAAGTTCGGATTAACTACTAAGAAATTTAAACAACTAAAATTCACTGGCATGCAAAAATTAAATAAAGATTGGGGAAATTCAATAGGAGACAAGCCTTGGTTTCGGTCAACTACACCCTTGATTTCATTCGTTCGATCATCGATTATCTAAAAATCTTTAATCACGTTAAATATTCAACATTGGAAATTAAATTCTTGTTTTACCTTAATATTAGTTAACTAGACACAAGCGTTTTAAGATAACCCTTATCAATGAATCAACCCAATACAAGCGATTAGATTTAAACTCACGACAGCATGCAAACTAGTAAAACTGATAAACTAGACAACTCATACACAAGCGGATGAATTTAGCCTAGTCAATTATTATCCCTACAATTCCTAACCTCACAAGCAGACGATTATTAATTGTAGTTGCTTCGCAAATCAGATAATTCGAACAATTACGGATTCAAACTCTAATTTAGCAGTAGATTATATATAAGAATTATCAGGTGATCAATCTAATAATCAAACATACAATAATGAAATAAATTAGAATAATACTTGATACTCAACAATAATCAAAATCTGTAAAACATGAATCTCTCGAATAAATTAATCAAGGGCTTTGTCTTCCTTAACCAAGTATTAAAAACTAGCCAACACAATTCATGAAGAACAAAGTAAATATTATAAGCAAAGATGGAATTCTAGAATTCTTAGAAAAAACCTAGTCTTCTCCCTATGTTTCGTCTCCCTTCTTCAATCATAAAACTCTCTATCTTGGTAGCAAATCGTCCAAAGATAAGCCTAGGAATTAAAACAAGATTTTCCAAAACATAAAATTCTTCCAAAAATAAGTCTGTGCGACCTACGGGGTGGGCGCTCAGTATAGTGGCGCGCGCGCTCATTGTTCCTGCGCGGGCACTTAGTGTTTACGCACTTTCTCCTCTTTTCTTCTCAGCAATGGCGCGGGCGCGCCTTGGTATAGAGCGGGCGCTCAATACTCACGCAAAAATTCCATGTTCCTCTTGATCATCGCGCGGGCGCGCCACTCAGCAGGGCGGGCGCTCCCAGCTCTCGAATTTCTCCTTTTCTTTAATTCCTTACGCCTTCAATTCTTGATCTTTTCTTCCCTCTTTTGCACTTATATCCATCAACTCGATTCCTTCATATAACAAAAACAACAGAAAAGCGCATAAAATCGACCAATAAAACACAAGAGTCAAGCACAATACTAACAATATAAGCGCATAAAATGCACTTATCAGGTGGCAAGGCTAGACGATAAGAAACATCCCCAACCTTCTCGAGAATCTCGAAAGGACCAATGAATCTAGGTGTCAGCTTACCCTTGCGACCAAACCTTATCACCTTCCGGAAAGGTGACACACGCAAGAAAACGTATTCCCCTACCTCAAAATGAAGTGGCCTGCGGTTAGTGTTCGCGTAGCTAGCCTGTCGATCCTGGGCTGCCTTAACCCTACGAAGGATCAACTCTACTGCATCAATCATCTGTTGAATCATATGTGGACCCTCAACCTGACGCTCGCCAACCTCGTCCCAAAACAAAGGTGTACGACAACGGCGTCCATAAAGAGCCTCAAATGGTGCCATGCCAATGCTGCGATGGAAACTATTGTTGTAGGCGAACTCCACCAAGGGTAAATGATCATGCCACGCTGGACCAAAATCCATCACCGCCGCGCGAAGCATATCCTCTAGAGTGCGAATAGTATGCTCCGACTGTCCGTCCGTCTCTGGATGATAAGCCGTACTCAAGCTCAAAGTAGTACCAAGGGCTCACTGGAAACTACCCCAAAATCTCGAGGTGAACCTCGGATCTCTATCGCTGACAATGCTCAACGGAATCCCATGCAATCGAACAATCTCTCGCACATACAATTGCACCATCCTATCAAAGGTGTAATCGCGATTATAGGAAAGAAAATGCGCTGATTTCAACAACCGATCCACGACAACCCAAATAGCATCACAATTCCTGGAATACATAGGCAAATGGGTGACAAAGTCCATCGTCACATGCTCCCACTTCCATTTAGGAATCTCTAAGCTGTGAAGTAAAAGGCATCAGGATACGAACTGATAAACGCTGCGCTTCATCCCTTTCCACCAAAATCGAGTGCGAATATCCTTGTACATCTTCATGCTGCCGGGATGTACAGAGAATCGACTACGGTGAGCTTGCGATAAGATCTCATTCCTCAAAGTAGAATCCTCAGGTACCACAACTAGACCAAAAAGACACAACAGACCGTCTCCTTGCAGATGAAAACCAGAAGTATTATCACCCTCAGCCAGTCGGGCCAACTTCTGAGTCTTCAGATCAGAATTCTGAGCTTCCCGGATTCGTCTGTATAGCGCTGGCTCTGCAAGCACAGAAGAGACATGAATCCCTTGTTATTTCTTAAGTCGGAACGTGAATCCCAAAGAACAACACTCCTCCACTGCTTTCAAAACAGAATTGGTACAAATGGAACTCATATAAACCTTGCGACTAAGCGCATCAGCAACGGGATTTGAAGAACTTGGATGGTACTTGATCTCACAATCGTAATCCTTCAACAGATCCATCCAACGACACTGCCGCATGTTCAACTCAGCCTGAGTGAACAGATACTTCAAACTCTTATGATCGGTGAAGATCTCAAATCTTTCTCCGTACAAATAGTGACGCCATATCTTAAGAGCAAAGACAATGGCTGCTAGCTCCAAATCGTGTACGGGATAGTTCTCCTCGTGAGTCTTCAGCTGTCTGGAAGCATAAGCGATCAAGTGGCCATTCTGAGTCAACACACACCCCAAACCCTGGAGAGAAGTATCAGTGAAGACTACAAAACCACCTGATCCAGACAGTAAAGCAAGAACTGGAGCTGTCGTCAGACGACGTCTCAACTCACGAAAACTGTCTTCACAAGCATCAGACCAAACGAAAGAAACGTCTTTCTTTGTCAACTGAGTCAAAGGCTTAGATATCTGAGAGAAATTCTCAACAAAACGACGATAGTATCCTGCTAAACCAAGGAAACTACGAATCTCAGAAGCTGTAGTCGGTCATGACCAATTTAGAATAGCCTCTGTCTTGCTAGGATCAACAGATACGCCATCTTGAGAAATGACATGACCAAGGAACACAAATCGGTCAATCCAGAAGTCACACTTACTCAGCTATGCGTACAAGTGTCTCTCCCTCAAGACTTGCAGTACAGTATAGAGATGGTAGGCATGCTCATCCATGCTGCGAGAATACACCAAAATGTCATCGATGAACACCACCACGAACTTATCCAGAAAGTCGTGGAAAACACTGTTCATCAGATCCATAAAAATAGCTGGAGCATTTGTCAAACCAAACGACATCACTAGAAACTCATAGTGTCCATACCGCGTACGAAATGCTGTCTTAGGAACATCCTCTTGTCGAACTCGCAACTGATGATACCCAGACCAAAGATCAATCTTCGAATAGACAGAAGTACCCTGCAACTGATCAAAGAGATTATCTATCTGCGGAAGAGGATACTTATTCTTCACTGTCGCTTGATTCAACTGATGGTAGTCAATACACAACCGCATTGAACCATCCTTCTTCTTGACAAACAGTACTGGGGCTCCCCATGGCAAAACACTAGGTCGAATATAACCCTTATCAAGAAGATCTTGCAATTGCTTCTGCATCTCTTTCATTTCTGACGGTGCCAATCGGTAAGGAGTTCTGGAAATCGGTGTAGTTCCTGGCACTAATTCAATGCCAAACTCAATATCCCTAACTGGTGGCGAACCTGGAATCTCCTCCGGAAACACATCTGGAAAGTCACGAACCACTGGTATCTCTTGGATATCTGGCTCTCCTAAGGATGCGTCAATGGCATAGATAAGGCAGCCTTCCCCGCCAGACTCTAAAGCACGTCGGGCCTTCAGAGCTGAAACCACTGGCATCGGGGGTCGCGCTTCCTCACCATAGAAATACCACGACACATCATCCTCTGGACGAAACTGGACGAACCTCTGATAGCAATCCACTATCGCTCGGTAGGTAGTCAATAGATCTATCCCAATGATGCAATCGAAATCCTCCATCGCTAGAATCATTAGGTTAGCACTAAGCTGATGTCCCTCGAAATCCAAAACACAACCCCCAACTAGACGCTTGTCTAAAACCTCGCTACCCATAGGAGTAGAAACCACTAATAACACGTCTAGAGGAATATATGGTAACTTATACTTCTTAGCGAAACGTGCTGAGACAAAAGAATGCGATGCACCGGTATCAATTAAAACATATGCAGGAAAACCACATAAACTACAGATACCTGCAATCATCCAATCGCTGTCAGCCTCTGCTTGCTCCTGGTTAAGCGCAAAGACCTGACCCTGGGTACGTGGCCTCAACGAAGAATGACCCCGAGAAGGAGTCTGAGTAGGCTGTCTCTGAGACTGCTGCGGATGCTGGCGCTGCTGCGAATACTGCTGCTGGAAAGGTGGCTGCTGGTACTGAGGTGGCTGAACAGATGCCTGAGAACCTCTGGAACCACTCGCTACCCCAACCAGCATAGGACAATCTCTCTTCATGTGACCCTCCTGGCCACACTGGAAACATGCAGTGGTCGATCGACCACACTGCCCTGGCGGATGTCTGCGTCGGCAGTGAGTACACCGGTTCGGTCTCTGTCCACCAAAACGATACACTCCACCAGATCCAGAGGAAGAAGAAGAAGTACCTCCTGGCCTCTTGAAGGATTGTCCTCTCGGACCCAAAGGACTAGAGCTCGCTGGCCTGGAAGAAGAAGAATAAAGTCCCCTGTTCCTCCGAATACTGTCCTCGGCCTGGCAACAACGGTCCACCAAATCCTTGTAAGTCCCATCGCCGCCCACAGCAACCATATGATGAATGTCAGGGTTCAACCCCTGAAGGAAATGATCAAACTTCACCATAGAACTATCAGCAATATGAGGACAAATGGTTAGCAGATCAAAGAACTTCTGCTGGTATTCCTCGATCGTCATTGTCCCCTGTCGTAAACTCAACAACTCACTGGCTTTCGCCTGACGAAGAGCTGGAGGAAAGTAAAATCTCTGATAGGCAGTACGGAACTCCACCCAAGTAGCTGTACCTCTAGCTGCTATGAACGGTGCAGAAGTATACCTCCACCACTTCCTCGCCCTGCCCTCAAGCATAAAGGCAAGGATCTCCATCCTATCCTCAGCCGTGCAACGGAACTCCTAGAAGCACTGCTCCATCCTCTCCATCCAATACTCCGCCTCTTTGGCTGTCTCACCACCCATCAAAGGCTTCGGGCTGACTTCCTTAAACCTACGCATGCTGACTCGCCTGCGCTCCTCGGGCTGTCCCCGACGTCTACGATCGTCCAGATCTCCCCAACGACCGCCGTCTATGCTACCGTGACTCTCGTCGTAATCTGCCATCTGTTACATAGAACAGATAATTACTTAATCCGCTTTACGATATTCCCAGTGCAATGCGTCGCTCTGATACCATAAATGTAGTGACCCAACCCGGATCCACTATCTAATCAGAGTTGTAGAAAAAGCGCACGCAATAAAATCTTAAAGCGTAAAGAGCGGATAATTTAAATACAACAAATCCAATCGGCAGAATACAACCGACGTTATCATAATTGTATAAATACTGTTTATACAACCAAATCAAAGGTTCAGGGTAAATAAATCCCTACCCTCTACAAACTCGCACTCCCCAAGCTCAATCCTACTGAGAGCCTCCTAGACCGTCCAGCCTCAAATCTGCCCCGCCACAAGGTACACAATACCAAAACACAGGGGCGTGAGCTAGAACGCTTAATACGAAGCAATGATATAGATACAAATATGCGCACACAGATGATTTAAAACTCAAGTAAAAACACTTGCTCATGGCGCCGGGAATATACAGCACCGGCTAGAGAGCTACTCCGCGGGGTACTCGTATATTCCATATCAGGGCTGAGCCAACCCCATCCTGACCCGAATCCAAAACAGGATACAAGTCCCATATGGAAACTGTCATACCTGACTCGAGTCCAAAATGAGATCATTGTTCCCTATGGAAACTGTCAATGACTCACATCTCTCCGGATGAAGTCACACATAAAATCATGTATGTGCTAAAACGGTAAAACATGCTAAAACATGATAAAAAATATAGCACATACTCATGCAACATATAAGCAAATATATCATGCCGGCTATCTCGGTCAGTACTTACGTACCTTTAACACTGCTGGTCAAACCTAGCTCCATTGGTCTAGACTCCAAGCCTACTAGTCTAGTCTACTAGCTACTACAATGCAAATATCTATGCATGAACAATTAAGCTCTAAAAGTCTTAACTAAGCTATTGTATACTCCTAAATATTTTTAGGAAGCCAAATTATACCTTCGTCCGTCGTCAGCCCGCTGGTGTAGAATAGCCTCAAAACCTAGGCACACCTCCGCTACGACGCCGGGATCGCTAGGCAACTTCCGGATTCCCAATAGGAAGCCTAGAACTCCGTAGATCTAAGTAAGAAGGTTCGAAAACCAGAGGAAAAGAGGAGAAATCGGTGCACAGAATGAGAGTTCGGACCCTTTATTTATAGACGGCGAAAGGAACGTCTGATCGTGACATCGGAACGTCCGATGTCACCTCACGTGCGTAAGCCGTGACGTCATCTTGCTGACGTCGATGATGATGTGTGCCCTGGTCCAGATCGGAGCTTCCGATCTTGCCGACGGAGCGTCCGATCTCGATCGGAGCCTTCGATCCTGGCACGGAGCTTTTGATCCCCTTCGGATCGTCCGAACTCCTCTTCGGACCGTCCGATCCTGCTGACCCAATTCAACTAATTCGAGTGCTCTGAATCCATTTCTGAAGTCCGTTGTCCCAACAGGAACTTACTTAATCATGTTTTACTTAATCTAAACATGATCACGTGATTAATTACTCTTTAATCATTAATTAGAAATGCGGGTTACTACAGAACCTGTCTTTGACAACCCACGAAGATAATCAACCGACAAACGCCACAAAGTTGTTAAACTTTGATAAGTTTGATTTTGACAAAGCAAAAGCTTCAATAAAATTCTAGAGAGAATTTTAGACTGATAAAAATCAATAATATGAACTATGTTAATTGTTATTCAATAATGAATGTTTTGTTGTATTTATAATACAACTACAAAATAATAAAAGATATCGCAAAATAATTCAAAATATAGCTAAAGATATCAAAGATATCTCCTAAAAGTTTCCTAGTAGGAATAAAACTCTCAAAAATAGAAAAGAATATCATAAATACTCATAAATCCAAAAACACACACTACATGTCGTACTGTGTGTAAGTGCGGTAGCGCTGGAGCGCTTGGCACATAGCGCTGGAGCTCCCTGTACAGAGCTGGAGCTCCGATGGACTAGCGCTGGGGCGCTTCAAAATACGAAGGTTTGGCGCTGGAACGCCTGATTTGAAGTGCTGGAGCGCTGTCCTGTCGTGAAAATCCTTCATTTTCTTGATCTTTTTGGCCTTAAATAGCATTATAACATCTTCCAAATTGATCTTCAAGTACTCCAACTTGATTGCCATGAATTCCAAATCCTTCAATTCTTGATTGTAAATCACGGAGCAAATCTTGGAACAATATGAATCTTTGAGCACCTCCTAAATTCATATCAGACTCCCCTTCTTCAAAAAGATTTGTCCTCAAATCTTGCCCCTTGTCTACAAAAATCAAGCAAAACTTAGAAACTTTAAAAATATTTCTCATAAGCAATAATATACCTTGCACACTCAAAACTATGTCAAGACACAAAAACCTTCTCATACTCAAACTAAATACCTTATAACCACTAGCATGCATAAACATGATCACAATTCCGTTAAGTATTACAAAACTCAAGTTCCTCCCCTTCTTAGACCTAGTTAACCCTAACACAAAATGCATAGTTAAATACAACCATTGTTTTCTAGGAATAAGAAATAACTCACATGCATTATCCCACTTACAACTCCACTCAACATATCTTTTCATGTGTAACCACAACAAATATTCATCCATTATACTCATTCTTTTGGACCTCTCAAAATTACACTTCATTTTGAACACACATGTCCTTTCATCAAATAAATCATGCAATGACGAACATATAAAGAAAAACTTATTTTTTTTAAACAAATACGTGCTCACATAAAATTTTTCATTAACATTGCACAAATATTTTTCAAACACATCCTCAAAATTATTAACCCATTCTTGCAATTAATTAACATTTTCAAACCATAAGCACCTTGTAACCAAAAGAGATAAGAACTCATACCTTTGTGATAGTGTAGTAACTAACACATTTTCCTTACCTCGTTGGTACTTAATCAACTCTTCACCAACAACTCTTAATCCTTGAGAACTTACACCAAAATCAATAAGTTCCTTTGCACGAAAGACATTCAACTTTCTAACATGCTCATGACCCAAAAACTTCATATCCAACATGATTAACATAACTCTATAATGTTCAACATGCACTTTAAAAATTTTTCTATATACTAAGATATAATCAAAGCAAACAACAACAAATATATCCCTAGAGGCATGAAAAACACAACTCATCAATCCCATGAAAATATTACGCATATTAGCTAGCCCAAAAGTCAACACTAACCAATCAAACAAATAGGACTTCCAACCTATACTATTCATGCACAATTGACTCACATCAAAACAATTCAAATAATTCACAACAACATACATCAACAATCTCATATCACACCAAGATTCCAACACATTAAGATCAACAAATGATTTCAACACTATCATCTGATCCAAATTATTCAAATACATAGATTGTTGGAAAACTGGCGAGTTCCCAGACCAATTACGATTGATACCCGGTGCAGCGGAAGTTTAAAAATTTTTCATGGAACGTTTCCATGGTATGGGTATCAACCGTTCATCGATTGAATTTCGTGTGTGTAAAATTTAAATAACAATTAAATAAATTTTACCTCAAATCTCGCAACGAGATTAATGGACACCAACAGAACAATTCTGCTCTTGTTGTCTCTCCCTGGAACCGATGAACGCCTTCAATCAGGTCCACGAACAGAGGTTTAATCCCTCTGATAGATTGCACTAGAAAATCTATCAGAAGTTTTCTGCGAAGAGAATACACGAATTTGATTCGTTATTCCTTACTGCGATTCAAAATCACAGACCGGAATTTTCTCGGGCAGAGCAAAGGGAGGGGACGGCCGATCGGTTTTGAGAGGGTCTAGGGTTTTCGAAATTTGCTCTCAAAATTTATGACCTGTTGTGTGTAATTTCTGTACTGAAATAACTTATTTATAATGCAGGCCACTAACACCTTAGGGCCCATTAGTCATAAGCTGGGGCCCGACAAGCAAAGCCCGCTCGTTCAGAAATTAATATAAAATTCATCGTGACTCCGATTGATGAAACGATTTCACCAATGTGCACAGAAACCATTTCTGCACGTTTTAAAGTCAAAATAAATTTTCCTGAATCCGAATTCAGTGGTTTCCAAAAATGTCCATCCCTATGTCATTTTAGGAAATCCTACTCCCTTACTCTTATTTAAGAAGTCCAACTCCTTAGTTCATTAAATTTAACTCTTTAAATTTAACTATCTCAACGGGGATTAAAACTCCATTACACTGTGTGACCCTCAATGGTTCAGGGATACAGCTAGCCGTGGGCTCACAACTCCTTGTGACTCGGAACAACACTTTCCGACTTGCCCAACGAATCATGGTAAAGCGCCTAGCAACATCGCCCCATGATTCCCTAGGTATCACTGATGGTGCCTACAAGAACCAGTAGATTTTGGTTAGCGTACAGTACGGTCCCTTCATCCAAATATCCCGATCGAATCAACAACCATTGGTATATCGAGAGTCGCTCAAGATTCGATAACTATGCAATGCATCTTGAAGATCAAATTAGTGACATCGCATGTGCTACTAAGAAACCATTTCTTAAATCACATCAAGTACTCTGGCCAGAGATTTGTCACACTAATATCTCCTCAGATCGCATAGGATATCCACACTCGCAAGTATGTGGTGAATCCTTGACAACAATGCATTGACTCCTATATGTGTCGTAACTGTACCCAATCTCGACACCTGATGACCCCCTCAGAGTCGGTAAACGAGTCAAAGCACAGTACTAGCATATAGAGTCTCCATGATGTTTCAAGTCGTAAGGACTAATGGTGTACAACCAAAACCGCGGACTTTATCCACTCGATAAGTGATAACCACTTGGAAAGTCCGGATAGGGTAGTTCGACTATTCATCCTATGAATATCCATTTGCATGCTTCGAACATCTCCATGTTCCCTACCAATGAAACGTGGTACTCCGCATCGCAAATGCTAGTCTCAAACTCGAGCGACCCTTATCCTTATTATCGGACGGCTCAATCGACTAGGAACGGTTTTAGAATATACAGTGACTATAAGATGTATTTCATGATAGACATCTCCATGTTCTACCGCATCTTACATACACTATAGTATATTCAAGGTCTTTATCAAAACAACAATAGTATATCACAATATAACAATATGAAGTAATATAAAGTCATTGCCATAAAAGTGTAAATAATATTAAACAAAAGATTGTTTATACAAAGAGTCAACAAAGCCCATAGCCACACAGTTGGCTCACTGGGCACCCACTCTTACAATCTCCCACTTGCCCTATAGCCAACTAGTCATACTACGTAGACCCATTGCTTCGCGATGTTTGTCAAACAATGGTCCTGGCAAAGGCTTAGTAAGTGGATCAGCGATATTGTCTGCAGAGGCCACTCGTTCGACACTGATGTCTCCTCTTTCCACAATCTCCCGGATTATGTGGTATTTCCTCAGTACGTGTTTGGATCTTTGATGAGACCTTGGTTCCTTTGCTTGAGCAACGGCACCCGTGTTGTCGCAGTACACCGGGACTGGACCAACAAATTCAGGAATGACGCCCAACTCTTGGACGAAATTCCTCATCCAAACGGCCTCTTTAGCAGCAGCTGATGCTGCAATGTATTCAGCCTCAGTGGTGGAATCCGCTGTGGTGTCCTGCTTGGAACTCTTCCAAGAGACAGCACCACCATTGAGCATGAACACAAATCCAGAGGTTGACTTCGAGTCATCCACATCACTTTGGAAGCTAGAGTCGGTATAGCCTTCCAGTTTGAGTTCTCGTCCTCCATAAACCATGAACATATTCTTAGTCCTTCGCAAGTACTTAAGAATGTCCTTCACGGCTTTCCAATGCATCTGACCAGGATTAGACTGATATCTGCTCGTGACACTCAGAGCAAATGCTACATCCGGTCTGGTAGATATCATCCCATACATGATACTACCTATAGCTGACGCATATGGTACATGTGTCATATTCTCTATCTCTGCATCAGTCTTGGGACACATAGACTTGGATAGAGAAACTCCATGACACATGGGTAGATGTCCTCTCTTGGACCCATCCATTGAAAACCGTTTCAATATGGTATCGATGTAGGTTGATTGAGTGAGTCCTATCATTCTCTTAGATCTATCCCTATAGATCTGTATCCCAAGAATGTAGGATGCCTCACCCAAATCCTTCATCGAAAATCTACCTGATAACCATATCTTTGTTGACTGCAACATCCCTACATCATTCCCAATGAGTAGGATGTCATCAACATAAAGTACTAAGAATGTCACCGCATCCTTAACTACTTTCTTGTACACGCAAGGTTCCTCCGGGTTCTTGATGAAACCAAAGTCTTTAATTGTTTCATCAAATTTCTGGTTCCAACTTCTTGATGCTTGTTTTAGACCATAAATTGATCTCTGAAGCTTGCATACCTTATGCTCGCTTCCCATGGATGTGTACCCCTCAGGCTGCTTCATATAGATTTCTTCCTTAATGTCTCCATTAAGAAAAGCAGTCTTCACATCCATTTGCCATATCTCATAGTCATACCATGCAGCTATGGCAATAAGGATTCTTATGGACTTGAACATTGCAACTGGTGAAAAGGTTTCGTCATAGTCAACTCCTTGCCTTTGAGTATAACCTTTCGCCACCAATCGCGCCTTGTAGGTCAATACCTTACCATCAGGCCCAAGCTTTCTTTTGTAGATCCATTTACACCCTATTGGAACAATTCCATCGGGAGGATCCACTAAAGACCAGACTTGGTTAGTATGCATCGAATCCAATTCTGACTGCATAGCTTCAAGCCATAAATTCGAATCCGCATCAGAAATTGCTTCCTTGAAGCTTCTTGGATCACATCCAATGTCGGGTTCATCTTGACCCTCTTCAAGAAGAAGACCATATCGAACTGGAGGTCTAGAAGTCCTCTCGGATCTTCTAGGTGCAGGCGTGTCCAGCAATGGTTCCTGAGGTGTGGGATCGTTATTTTGTATTTCGGGTTCTTCTCGAACTTCTTCGAGTTCCATCATCTCGCCTTTCTTATCCAATAAGAACTCCTTCTCCAAGAAGGTGGCATTCCGTGAAACAAACACTTTTGTTTCAGCAGGATAATAGAAATAATATCCGATTGAATTCTTCGGATACCCCACAAAATAACACAAGCTGGATCGACTATCCAACTTATCTCCCACTGTCCGCTTCACGTAAGCAGGACATCTCCAAATCCTCAAGTATGAATACTTAGGAGCTTTGCCATTCCATAACTCGTATGGTGTTTTGTCCACTGCTTTAGTGTGGACGTTATTCAACAACAATACCGCCGTTTCAAGCGCATAGCCCCAAAACGACGGTGGAAGCTCAGTGAAGCTCATCATGGATCGAACCATGTCCAACAAAGTTCGATTACGACGCTCCGATACACCATTAAGCTGTGGTGTCATAGGAGGAGTCCACTGAGAGAGAATCCCATTCTCTTTTAGATAGTCCAAAAAACTCGGTACTCAAGTATTCTCCACCTCGATCCGATCGAAGTGCTTTAATACTTTTACCTAGCTTGTTTTCTACTTCAGCCTTGAATTCTTTGAACTTTTCAAATGCTTCAGACTTATATTTCATTAAATATAAATACCCATACCTTGAATAATCGTCAGTAAAGGTAATGAAGTAGGTGTGGCCATATTGAGTCCCAACTCTAAATGGTCCACAAACATCTGTATGAATCAAATCCAACAGATTTTGACTACGTTCAGGCTTCCCCTTAAAAGGAGATTTAGTCATTTTCCCTTTTAGGCAGGATTCACAAGTAGGTAGAGAGTTAATATCAGACATATCAAACATGCCCTCTCCCACTAGCTTGTTCATCCTCCTTGAGGAAATATGACCTAGTCTAGCGTGCCAAAGGTTTGCCGGGTTTTGACTATCGATTTTCCTTTTGTTTGTTGTCGCCGGTTTGTCAATACAATTTACTGGAACGTCTTTTAGTTTTAAATTGTATAGATCGTTTTCAAGTTGTCCATTTCCAATTAAACATTCATTCTTGTAAATATTGCAAATCCCATTCACAAAATTACAAGAATAACCATCTCTATCAAGCATAGAAATAGAAATAATGTTTTTAATTAAATCTGGCACAAATAAAACATCTCTCAACAATAATTTAAAACCGTTCTGCAAAATCAAACAAACATCTCCAATGGCCGTAGCTTCAACTCTGGAACCATTCCCGAGCCTCAGCTGGGTCTCACCCATTCTAAGCCTGCGACTTCTTGTCATCACCTGCAAATCATTGCAAATGTGAGATCCACATCCGGTATCCAATACCCAAGAAGTTTTATTAAGTGACATGTTTATTTCGATATAGAACATACCCTTTGCAGTTCCCAACTGCTCAAGATACTCCTTGCAGTTGCGCTTCCAATGACCCGGCTTCTTGCAGTAATGGCAAACATCCTTGGATTTTCCATCGTTTGAAGCCTTTGTCTTTTGCTTCTTCTCGGGTTCCACTTTCTTGGGTGGGGCAGAACGTTTCTTGCCCTTCATACTTGGCCCCTTCTTAGCAGAAGATGAGGAGCCCACCAAGAAAGCTGGCTTATCCTTCTTAAGTGTGGATTCATATGTAACGAGCATATTGACCATCTCTTCAAGGGTGGCCTCTATCTTGTTCATATTAAAATTTATCACGAATCCATCAAATGAAGAAGGAAGAGATAGAAGCAGCAAGTCCACATTGAGTTCATGCTCCAACACCAAATCAAGGGTCGCTAACTTCTGTATGAGCCAAATCACTCGTACCCCATGATCACGGACCGAAGTCCCTTCACGCATGCGGCACGTCATCAACTCCTTAACAGTAGAGAACCTTTCAGCCCTCGACTGAGCCCCAAAAAGTTCCTTGAGTTGCGTGTGAATGTCAGCAGCATTCACCGTGTCCTCAAATCGCCTCTGGAGTTCATCAGACATCGAGGCTTGCATATAGCATTTGGTCTTGATGTCATGGTCACACCATGCATCAAGTTTGGCCAATTCCTCCGGACTTATGTCAGCTGGTGCTTCCTTCGGAGGTGCTTTCTCTAACACGTAGAGCATTTTCTCCGAAGTTAAGACAATCTTCAACTTCCGGAACCATTCCGTATAGTTGGCGCCAGTCAGCTTGTTTTGTTCGAGGATCGAGAATAAAGGATTTCGCGAATTCATTGTATGAAATACTGAAAAGGAAAAACAGACATATATCAATGATTGTTTAACAATTTACTAAGACATAAAATAGGCGAATTTAATTTTATGAATCTCACTCCCACTATTTTAACGATTTCACCACCCTCTAGTGAAAACGGAAACTTTTTCCTTAGTGAGAACATGGAGTCCAATTGACAAACTTATGGTCCCGAATAATATCAGCCAACCATAATTCTCAAAAGGTAGAGCCCAATTGCTTCCAAAGCAACCCCCATGTATTTACCTCATGTCCAATAAGGGCCCAATAATATGACGCCGTTTAAAGTGACATGTCAAGATGACCCATCAATATTAAGTTGTGATGGACGGTCGCCATGTGGATCCCCAATAATATGAGCCGATCCCATGGGAGTTCCACCCAACTTACAACATTTGTCGATCCAATGTACAGCTTTCCGACGGACGGGCCCCCCCAATAATATGAGCCGGACCGTATCCGCGGGTAGCATCACATACATTGACCGTTGATGGAAGGTAGGAACATTTAAACAATATTTAAATTTCCTTTATTTATCTTGATATAAATTTTAAATCATATTTAAAATGAGGGATTTTATTTATAAAAATATTTGTCTCATCATATTTAATTTATTGCATGCATTGCCGGATTCACGCAATTTATGTCTAAACATGCATACAATCATAATATCACATATTATATAGGATGATCGATTCCATTTCTAATTGACCCGTGGTTGCCAATCACGGGTCTTAGTCCAATCCTAGGTAATATGCAGTATGCAAATGCAATCCTATTACATATGCTTCCAATTTACATTTCTTCAGTCTTCATTGTCTGCTGGGCCCACCATCTTCAAATCTTGATCTCCCACTAAATCTAATGTATTTACAATTAAATAACAATGACAAGTAGGGGATACATTTTTAGGGGGTGGGAACGGGCTATAAACCAAGCCCACTTTTATTACATATGACATTCATATCGGGCCATAAACCAGGCCCATTAATAAAACCAACAACAATAAAGACAAAATGTAAATTCCTAACATACACCTACAAAATTGGTCATGGCAATCGATCATCCTTATCCAATAACATTTAATTCAAAATTAATTTATTGGATAACATGCTGTGGCAATTCAAATTTAAACAAGATAAAATCATATTTTATATATAAAATCACATTTCACATATAAAATCATATTTTATCTCCATATCAAATAAAATCATATTTTATCTATAAAATCCAATTTTACAAATAAAATCATATTTTACTTAATATATCATAAGATCATATCTTATCATCAATTGTACCAAAATAATTGATTTCAAAATTCAATTTACGGATAAAATATTAAAATTTTCCAAAAATTCAAATTTATCCAAAATCAATTTTAAAATTTACGGACTCGAACAATTCGATCCGAAATCTCGTGAACCAATCAAAAACAATTTTTGACCGGACCAAAAATAAAATTTTAAATATTAAAATTAATAAAAATATAATTTTTCCCGCGGGCCGCCCGGGACACTCCCGGGCCGGCCCGCACCCGGGGCGCGGGCCGGGGCAGCCCGGCTGCCCCCTTAGGGCAGCAACGTTTGCTGCCCTGGCGGCGCCGTGCGTCGCCCTGGGCGGCGCCGAGCGCCGCCCCTGGGCGGCGCTGTGCGCCGCCCTGGGCAGCGCCCAGCGCTGCGCTGGGCAGCGCACAGCGCTGCCCTGGGCAGCGCCGTGCGCCGCCCTGGGCGGCGCCGTGCGCCCCCTTTGGGTGGCGCCGTGCGCCGCCCCTGGGGGCAGCGACCATCGCTGCCCCCTCCGGGCAGCGATCCAATCGCTGCCCGGGTTTCGCCCCCGGAAAAAAAAATTTTTTATTAAAAATATTTATTTTGTTTCAAAAACCGAGACTCAAAAATTTTGTACAATTGATTAATTCAATCGATTGATCTGAGCAACCTGGCTCTGATACCACTGTTGGAAAACTGGCGAGTTCCCAGACCAATTACGATTGATACCCGGTGCAGCGGAAGTTTAAAAATTTTTCATGGAACGTTTCCATGGTATGGGTATCAACCGTTCATCGATTGAATTTCGTGTGTGTAAAATTTAAATAACAATTAAATAAATTTTACCCCAAATCTCGCAACGAGATTAATGGACACCAACAGAACAATTCTGCTCTTGTTGTCTCTCCCTGGAACCGATGAACGCCTTCAATCAGGTCCACAAACAAGAGTTTAATCCCTCTGATAGATTGCACTAGAAAATCTATCAGAAGTTTTCTGCGAAGAGAATACACGAATTTGATTCGTTATTCCTTACTGCGATTCAAAATCACAGACCGGAATTTTCTCGGGCAGAGCAAAGGGAGGGACGGCCGATCGGTTTTGAGAGGGTCTAGGGTTTTCGAAATTTGCTCTCAAAATTTATGACCTGTTGTGTGTAATTTCTGTACTGAAATAACTTATTTATAATGCAGGCCACTAACACCTTAGGGCCCATTAGTCATAAGCTGGGGCCCGACAAGCAAAGCCCGCTCGTTCAGAAATTAATATAAAATTCATCGTGACTCCGATTGATGAAACGATTTCACCAATGTGCACAGAAACCATTTCTGCACGTTTTAAAGTCAAAATAAATTTTCCTGAATCCGAATTCAGTGGTTTCCAAAAATGTCCATCCCTATGTCATTTTAGGAAATCCTACTCCCTTACTCTTATTTAAGAAGTCCAACTCCTTAGTTCATTAAATTTAACTCTTTAAATTTAACTATCTCAACGGGGATTAAAACTCCATTACACTGTGTGACCCTCAATGGTTCAGGGATACAGCTAGCCGTGGGCTCACAACTCCTTGTGACTCGGAACAACACTTTCCGACTTGCCCAACGAATCATGGTAAAGCGCCTAGCAACATCGCCCCATGATTCCCTAGGTATCACTGATAGTGCCTACAAGAACCAGTAGATTTTGGTTAGCGTACAGTACGGTCCCTTCATCCAAATATCCCGATCGAATCAACAACCATTGGTATATCGAGAGTCGCTCAAGATTCGATAACTATGCAATGCATCTTGAAGATCAAATTAGTGACATCGCATGTGCTACTAAGAAACCATTTCTTAAATCACATCAAGTACTCTGGCCAGAGATTTGTCACACTAATATCTCCTCAGATCGCATAGGATATCCACACTCGCAAGTATGTGGTGAATCCTTGACAACAATGCATTGACTCCTATATGTGTCGTAACTGTACCCAATCTCGACACCTGATGACCCCCTCAGAGTCGGTAAACGAGTCAAAGCACAGTACTAGCATATAGAGTCTCCATGATGTTTCAAGTCGTAAGGACTAATGGTGTACAACCAAAACCGCGGACTTTATCCACTCGATAAGTGATAACCACTTGGAAAGTCCGGATAGGGTAGTTCGACTATTCATCCTATGAATATCCATTTGCATGCTTCGAACATCTCCATGTTCCCTACCAATGAAACGTGGTACTCCGCATCGCAAATGCTAGTCTCAAACTCGAGCGACCCTTATCCTTATTATCGGACGGCTCAATCGACTAGGAACGGTTTTAGAATATACAGTGACTATAAGATGTATTTCATGATAGACATCTCCATGTTCTACCGCATCTTACATACACTATAGTATATTCAAGGTCTTTATCAAAACAACAATAGTATATCACAATATAACAATATGAAGTAATATAAAGTCATTGCCATAAAAGTGTAAATAATATTAAACAAAAGATTGTTTATACAAAGAGTCAACAAAGCCCATAGCCACACAGTTGGCTCACTGGGCACCCACTCTTACATAGATTCCAATAACTTAAGATTAAGATTTGAATTCAATCCATATTTCATAGATAGAACATTCATAAATCTCTCAACGAAGTCATTAAATCTCAACAATTGAGAATTGAGATCATACCTTTGAAAGTAGAAATTTGATTGGTATTCAACATTTAATTCATACCTCTCGAATGGAACAACTTTCAAATCTCTAACCTCACTTCGTGTGTGACCTATTTCACATGGATCCAACATGTTGTATCTTCTTTGCTTGCTCATCAATACATCTCCAAAATCCTGCAAAGAAGAACAAACATTGCTCGGGATTGAACCGGCTATATCATCACAATGAGATAAAACTTCTTTGTACATAAGTACTTTAGGAATTACATTCAATTGCACAAAAATTTCAACCTCACTATTTTGGACCATAATATTTTCTTTGTTTATTGGTCTCTTTCCTCTCTTTTCTTTCCTTTCTTTTTTTCTTTCAAAGACCATCTCACTTTTTTGAACACTCATTTTTTCGGCCTCTTCTTTTTCTTTTTCCTTTTCAATGGCTATCTTACTTTTTTCATCACTCATTTTTTTAGCCATATCACTCAAATTTTCAAATCCCAATTGATCCTCAAGAAATTCTTTTGGATTTAATTGAATTGTAAAATCACAAGACTCGTCCAACAACAAATTACTAGTCTCACTATGAACATCAAAAAGACTCTCATCTACTACAAGAACATTAGATGAATCTTCAACACATACAAAATCATCTACCACTTCACATTCTCCAACACTTAAATCACTATCAACCACACCATGCACAATAGAAGATTTTTCATCAATCCATTCACCTTCCACCGCACAAATTTCGACACTCACATCATCAATCAATGAAGTTTCATCTCAATTATCGACTCAACTTCAACTTTTGATTCAACCTCTACGACACCATTAGATTCAATCTCTACACGATAGTCCTCCAATTTCATTATAGCCTCATTAAAACATTGGCTCATATCATGCTTATCTTTTCTATGACACCATAAGCATGCAATATCAAAGGTACTAGAATTTGTAAGTTTATATGTACCTTGATGCTCACGTTTGGAAACAACACTTCTCCTCTCATAGTGATTAGGAGCAAAGCGTTTCCTCAACACCCTTTTCAACTCATCCCACATAGATATAGGACTCATTCCACGCCTCTCCCGATTCTCATCTAACCTATCCCATCAAGTGCAAGCATAGTCGGTAAACACTTTTATGACAAGTTTTACCTTCCTAGATTCAGAAATATCACGATCACCTAATACACTCTCTACCCTTTTCTCCCACTTCAAATACAATTCCGGATCCTCATCTCCATGGAACGATGAAATTTTACTTTTATTACTTCCATTACTACCACACCCCTAAAATCTCTTTTTACTCTCCATGTACTCATCATCTCCTCCAACAAAATAATTTCCATAGGACATTGTACCTACAAGAAGAAGGTTAGTAATTACAATATTCCTCTCCCAAAATCTAACAAGTCATTCCAAAGAAATCGCTCAAACACTCTTTTTTTTTTCACTCAAATAAAGAATAGCTTATGCTTTGTGATTTTAAATATCAAACTCTAAAGTTCAAACTTGTAAACACTTGCCAATCGACTCACGTAGATTGCACAAAAACAAGTCAAGAGACTTATGAAGATTGAAATAATTTTTTTTTTTACCCAAATACTCACAAGACACAAGACTTTGCCACAAGTTATTTTCCTTCTCCCTTTTTTTAAGCTTTTTCGGTCTCTACTTTTTTTTTTGACCGATTTCAAATCTCTTTTTTTTTTAATTTTTTTTTTCGATTTTGAACTTTTTTTTTTTTGAATTTATAACCTGTAGCACAAGACACGAGACTTGGATAACAAGTTTGAAAGAATGACACAGAAATTTGAGATGAGAGAGATGAAGAACGAAGAACAAGAAAAGATGAACGAAGAGCGAAGAAAGAATATAGATTAAAGAAGGATACGACTTACTTGAATCAAAACCTTAAGCTTTGATACCAAATGATGTGAATCTTATGTATGAAAGGCAACAAGATTACAATGAATCTCACCTCAATTCTATAACAAAAGAAACAACGATTTTTCACTATCTTTGAAACAAGTAAGTTTGCAAAATCCACCTCTACTTGAACCTGTAACTAGCAACAGATAATTGCGGAATAAACAATCGATCATAACGGGACCTTCAAAGGAACCTGTCTTTGACAACCCACGAAGATAATGAACCGACAAACGCCACAAAGTTGTTAAACTTTGATAAGTTTGATTTTGACAAAGCAAAAGCTTCAATAAAATTCTAGAGAGAATTTTAGACTGATAAAAATCAATAATATGAACTATGTTAATTGTTATTCAATAATGAATGTTTTGTTGTATTTACAATACAACTACAAAATAATAAAAGATATCGCAAAATAATTCAAAATATAGCTAAAGATATCAAAGATATCTCCTAAAAGTTTCCTAGTAGGAATAAAACTCTCAAAAATAGAAAAGAATATCATAAATACGCATAAATCCGAAAACACACACTACACGCCGTACTATGTGTAAGTGCGGTAGCGCTGGAGCGCTTGGCACATAGCGCTGGAGCTCCCCGTACAGAGCTGGAGCTCCGATGGACTAGCGTTGGGGCGCTTCAAAATACGAAGGTTTGGCGCTGGAGCGCCTGATTTGAAGCGCTGGAGCGCTGTCCTGTCGTGAAAATCCTTCATTTTCTTGATCTTTTTGGCCTTCAATAGCATTATAACATCTTCCAAATTGATCTTCAAGTACTCCAACTTGATTGCCATGAATTTCAAATCCTTCAATTCTTGATTGTAAATCACGGAGCAAATCTTGGAACAATATGAATCTTCGAGCACATCCTAAATTCATATCAGGTTGGTTGAGGCGTTGAGGCAATGCATTCCATTGCCCCCCATGCTCGGCCAACCTCATGCCAACCCAACCCAATGGCCGCCGCCTCCGGCCGCCGCCTCCGGCCGCCGCCTCCGACGACCGGATATTAGGTAAATGACGCATGAGGGTGTGTGGTCGGAATATGGGCAAAACAAAACGTGTGAGTGACCGGATATTAGGCAAATAAAACATGCGCGTGCGCGTGCGCATTCGCAATGCGGCACTTGGCACTTGGGCACGTCGGGCACGGTCGTGCGCATGTGGTCGGAACATGGGAGAAGCAAAACGTCTGGATATTAGGCAAATGAAACGTGCGCGTGCGCAATGTGGCACTTGGCACTTGGGCACGTTGGGCACAGCGTGCGCGTGTGGTCGAAACATGGGCGAATCAAAACGTCCGGATATTAGGCAAATGAAACGTGCGCGTACGCGTGCGCATGCGCAATGCAGCACTTGGCACATGGGCATGTCGGGCACGGCGGTGTGCGCGTGTGGTCAAAACATGGGCGAAGCAAAACGTCCGGATATTAGGCAAATGAAACGAGCTTGTGCGCATGCGCAATGCGGCATTTGGCACTTGGGCACGTCGGGCATGGCGGCGTGCGTGTGTGGTCGAAACATGGGCGAAGAAAAACTTCCGGATATTAGGCAAATGAAACGTGCACGTGCGCGTTCGCGTGCGCATGCACAATGCGGCACTTGGGCACATCGGGCACGGCGGCGTGCGCGTGTGGTCGAAACATGGGCGAAGCAAAACGTCCGGATATTAGGCAAATGAAACGTGCGCGTGCGCATGCGCAATGCGGCACT
Source organism: Henckelia pumila (assembly GCF_033568475.1). Classification (NCBI taxonomy): domain Eukaryota; kingdom Viridiplantae; phylum Streptophyta; class Magnoliopsida; order Lamiales; family Gesneriaceae; genus Henckelia; species Henckelia pumila. The sequence goes on from NC_133122.1 coordinate 8,351,304, forward strand.
AGGCACTTGGGCACGTCGGGTACGGTGGCGTGCGCGCGTGGTCGGAACATGGGCGAAGAAAAACGTCCGAATATTAAGCAAATGAAACATGCGCGTGCGCGTTCGCATGTGCAATGCGGCACTTGGCACTTGGGCATGACGGCGTGCGCGTGTGGTTAGAACATGGGCGAAGCAAAATGTGCGAGCGCCCAGATATTAGGCATATGAAACGTGCGCGTTCGCGTGTGGTCGGAACATGGGCGAAGCAAAATGTGCGAGTGCCCGGATATTAGGAAAATGAAACGTGCGCGTGCGCGTGTGGTCGGAACATTGGGGAAGCAAAATGTGCGAGTTCCTGGATATTAGGCTAATGAAATGTGCGCGTGCGCGTGTGCAGCACTTGGCACAGCGGCGTGCGCGTGTGGTCGGAACATGGGCGAAGAAAAACTTGCGAGTGCCCGGATATTAGGCAAATGAAATGTGCGCGTAGGCGGCACTTGAGCACGTCGGCGTAAGCATGTGGTTGGAACATGGAAAATGTAAAAAGTGCTCGTACTTGGCACTTAGAACTTGGGAGTGCGCATCCCCAAAACTTGGGAAAATTAAACGTGTGTGTACTTAGCACTTGACACTTGCCCGTGATCCACGAAAAAGGTACCTAAGTTGCAAGCTCCATGGAAAACAAATGCAAGTAAATGTGGCACGTAACTCAAACGTCCAAGTAGCATGAATGATTCAAATTAAACAATGTTGTTATCCTTCGTGCAAATAATGCATCTAGGGCGTCGAAATCGGGCCACCATGAGTGCCCAAGTTGGGGGCAGTGTGCGCACAGGCGGGCGGCCACGTGCGGCACGTAGCGTAAACAAGCGAGCCAAACTTTGATTCTCATGGCACAATGTGGTTTTCTCTCGAGTTTTAATGCATAAATAATGCATCTAAGGCGTCGGATTCTTGCAATCATGAGTGCCCAATTTGGGGGCACCGTGCGCACGAGCGAGCGGCCACGTGCGGCACGTAGCACAAACGAGCGATCCAAACTATGATTCTCACGGCACAATTTTGTTTTCTCCCAAATTTTCATGCATAAATAATGCATCTAAGGCGTCGGATTCGTGCCACCATGAGTGCCCAAGTTGGGGGCACCGTGCGCACGGGAGGGCTGCCCCATGCGGCACGTAGCACAAATGAGCGAGCCATACTATGATTCTCACGGCACAATGTTGTTTTCTCTCGAGTTTTCATGCATAAATAATGCATCTAAGGCGTCGGATTCGTGCCACCATGAGTGCCCAAGTTGGGGGCACCGTGCGCACGGGAGGGTTGCCCCGTGCGGCACGTAGCGCAAATGAGCGAGACAAACTATGATTCTCACGGCACAATGTTGTTTTCTCTCGAGTTTTCATGCATAAATAATTCATATAAGGCGTCGGATTTGTGCCCCCATGAGTGCCCAAGTTGGGGTCACCGTGCGCACGGGCGGGCTGCCACTTGCGACACGTAGCGCAAATGAGCGAGCCAAACTTTGATTCTCACGGCACAATATTATTTTCTCTCAAGTTTTCATGCATAAATAATGCATCTAAGGCATCGGATTCGTGCAACCATGAGTTTTCAATTTGGGGGCACCGTGCGCACGGGCGAGCGGCCATGTGCGGTACGTAGCGCAAACAAGCGAGCCAAACTATGATTCTCACGGCACAATTTTGTTTTCTCTCAAGTTTTCATGCATAAATAATGCATTTAAGGCATCGGATTCGTGCCACCATGAGTGCCCAAGTTGGGGGCACCGTGCGCACGGGAGGGCTGCCCCGTGCGGCACGTAGCGCAAATGAGCGAGCCAAACTATGATTCTCTTGGCGCAATGTTGTTTTCTCTCGAGTTTTCATGCATAAATAATGCATCTAAGGCGTCGTATTTGTGCCACCATGAGTGCCCAAGTTGGGGGCACCGTGCGCACGGGAGGGTTGCCCCGTGCGGCACGTAGCGCAAATGAGCGAGCCAAACTATGATTCTCACGACACAATGTTATTTTCTCTCGAGTTTTCATGCATAAATAATGCATCTAAGGCGTCGGATTTGTGCCCCCATGAGTGCCCAAGTTGGGGTCACCGTGCGCACGGGCGGACTGCCCCTTGCGGCACGTAGCGCAAATGAGCGAGCCAAACTTTGATTCTCACGGCACAATGTTGTTTTCTCTCGAGTTTTCATGCAAAAATAATGCATCTAAGTCTTCGGATTCGTGCCACCATGAGTGCCCAATTTGGGGGCACCGTGCGCACGGGCGGGCGGCCCCGTGTGGCACGTAGCACAAACGAGCGAGTAACTTGATGATTCTCACGGCACAAATATTTTTTTCCCTCGAGTTTCATTCATAAATAAGGCATCTATGTTGTCGGATTCGCATTTGGCCCAAAAAAAAATATTAAAAAAAGAAAAATTTTATTATGATTCCTCAGCCCAAAAACCCACTTTTCCTGAAACATGAGTTTTTTCTTCTAAGTATACTATAGGGGGAGGAGGGTGTTTGGCCATGGGCTTGGTCGAGGTGTCGGGGCAATGCTTGCCATTGCCCCCCATGCTCGTCCAACCTCATGACAACCTCCCCCGATGGGCGGTGTAGTGACCCTTACCCGGATCACCTACTAAACAGAACTTAGGCATGCAATTAACTTAATAAAACAGTTATCAAAATAAACTTGCGGAATCCATAAATAAATACAATCCCAAGGAAAGGAATCTGTAATTTATCCAAATATTATACAACCAAATCGAATAGCTGTATCAACCCAAAACAACATAAATAAAACCTAGACGAAGCTCCAGCTGGCCAACCACTGCCTAGCCCCTCTTGGATCCACCAGCCTCGTCCAATCGCAAACCTGCCCCATGGAATAGGGTGTCCAGAAACACAGAGTACGAGACGTGAGCATAAAACGCTCAGCACGAGAGTATGAGTATACATGCATGCAAAGTGAAATCCCTATAAACTCGAGGTCAAGGATCAGATAACAGAGACAGATCGGGCCATGGTATGTAGCACGCTGTGCCGTCGCTTCAGGAGGTGGCTCCCATACCATAATACAAGTGGATATGCCGGACCCAAATCGATGGAATTCCAACCACTAATAGGATAGGGAAAAACCCTACTAACAGACATCTCGAAGGAGATAGCTCAGTATGCAAATGAATGCAGCATAAATCAATGACATATAAACCATGCAGTCACATAATACATGCATACTCAGTCAGGATATCTCGAACAGTACTTTCGTACCTCAAATCAGTGCAAGCTCTACCAACTCTAGGTCCACGCCTATAGTCTGCTCTACACTGCCAAATGATACTACTATCATTATAGCGCTCTAAAAGCCTTAACTAAGCTAAAGCATACTCCTAAATATTTTTAGGAAGAAAAAGCTATACCTTCGTCCGTCGTTAGCCCTTTGCTGTCGAGTGCCTCAAAACTAGGCCACAGCTCCTCTACGACGCCTGGTTCGCTATGCCACTTCCGAATTTCCCACGGGATGCCTAGAATTCCCTAGATCTGAGCTGGAAGGGTAAGTAATTGAGAGAGAAGAGGTGATTGGTGCGTCTAAATCTGAATCTCGGCCCTCCTATTTATAGACGAAGTTCGGATCGTCCAAACTGGACTTCGGAGCATCCGAACACGATCGGAGCATCCGATCTCGACTTCTGATCGTCCGATCCCAATATTAGGTCATTGCTTACGTCAGAATGATGACGTCATCCATGAAAACTGTCGGCAGCAAGATCGGAGCGTCCGAACCACTCTTCAAAACGTCCGAACCCTGACTTCGGACCGTCCGATCTTTAACTTCGGAGCCTCCGAACTCGACAACCTTCAAACCATTTTCAAGTGTTCTGAATCCAATTCCGGACTTCGATAATCCATTAAGAGTTCCCTTAATCACGTTTACTCTTACTTAATAGGATTAATGATTTTATTAACGCTAAATCACTGATTTTGGGTAAGGGCTACTACAGGCGCCCCTTCCGGTCGCCGCTCCGGTGGGTTTTCCGGCTGGTGGGTGCATTTTTCACCCCGACGTCATTTCGCACCCCATTTCTTGCTATATTGCATGCATGAGCTTTAGAAATGCGGATCGCGAACTCTTTGTAGGCTTGTTTTCTATTACGGTTGGTCGAAAAGAAGTAATCGGTGTTTGGGAATCAAGCATGCGTAGGTGTTCGTCACTCATTTTTTCGTAGCTAATGTTTGCACTATGCTTTGTAACTGGGCTCGAAATTCCGTTCTATCGATTGTGCCTTCCCCACCTTCTTCCTGCCCTCCCCTTCCCGCATCTTCATGTAGTAATCCGTATCCAGAATTAGCGATTAATGAGTATATTAATCGTGTAATCATGTTTAGATTAAGTAAAACATGATTAAAGAAATTCCAAATGGGTTACCGAAGTCCAAAAATGGATTCAGGACACTCAAAATAGCTGGGAAGGTCCCAAAGGTCCGGAGGGTTCGGAAGCTCCGAACCAAGTCAGGAGGCTCCGAACTGGATCAGAGGATCCGAACTCAGGATCGGAGGCTCCGAAGTGGATCGGAAGCTCCGTCGGTAAGATCGGACGTTCCGATCGGGACCAGGGCACGTGTCATTGCTGATGTCAGCAAGGTAACATCATGGCTGACGTAATATTGAGCGATCGGACGCTCCGAAGATGGGATCGGAGGATCCGATCGTGTTCGGAGGCTCCGAACTTCGTCTATAAATAGGGGGCCGAGATTTCATTTTCAAGTGCACCTTTCCTTCTCTTCTCTCTAATTCCTAGGCCTTCTAACTCAGATCTAGGTAGTTCTAGGCATCCTATTGGGAATCCGAAAGTGGCATAGCGATCCAGGCATCGAGGCGGAGCTGTGGCCTAGTTTTGAGGCAATTGTCATCAATGGGCTGACGACGGACGCAGGTATAGCTATGGTCTCCTTAAATTATTTAGGAGTATGCAATAGCTTAATTAAGGCTTTTAGAGCTTAATTATTAATGCATGGGTATTTGCATTGTAGAGCTGATATAGGCTTGGAACCTAGAGTGGGACTACTAGGAACTGCCTGTAGTAAGGTACGCAAGTACAGACTGAGATAGCCAGCGGGTTTTGCATGCTTATATGTTGCATTTGTGTGTCATATTATTATGCAGCATGTGCATATCATATTGTGCCTGTCCATATTGTGAGATGAGCCATGTAGGGCCGCTCAGCCCTGTCTGGATGGTTGATGTATAGGGCCCATTGACTGACGGGTCATGGGTGTCTAGCATCGGGGGACACGGTCCACGTCCTATAGGAATGAGCAGTGTATGCAGGGTTTGCTCCCCGGGTTGTACCACTCGTATCCTAGGCGCCATTACTGAGCAGTTATATACAGTTATCCCAGATATGGATACCCTATCATTTGCATGCATCATATTTGTATGTTTTACCCAGTGCTTTCGTATTGAGCTTAGAGCTCACGTCCAGTCTTTTCTGTGTACCTGGACACCCCATTCGACGGGGCAGGTGTAGGTGCAGGATTGAGCACCCGGAGCTTGTAAGAGTGGGTGCCTAGTGAGCCAACTGTGTGGCTATGGGCTTTGATGACTCTTTGTATAAACAATCTTTTGTTTAATATTATTTACACTTTTATGGCAATGACTTTATATTACTTCATATTGTTATATTGTGATATACTATTGTTGTTTTGATAAAGACCTTGAATATACTATAGTGTATGTAAGATGTGGTAGAACATGGAGATGTCTATCATGAAATACATCTTATAGTCACTGTATGTTCTAAAACCGTTCCTAGTCGATTGAGCCGTCCGATAATAAGGATAAGGATCGCTCGAGTTTGAGACTAGCATTTGCGATGCGGAGTACCACGTTTCATTGGTAGGGAACATAGAGATGTTCGAAGCATGCAAATGGATATTCATAGGATGAATAATCGAACTACCCTATCCGGACTTTCCAAGTGGTTATCACTTATCGAGTGGATTAAGTCCGCGGTTTTGGTTGTACACCATTAGTCCTTACGACTTGAAACATCATGGAGACTCTATATGCTAGTGCTGTGCTTTGACTCGTTTACCGACTCTATGGGGGTCATCAGGTGTCGAGATTGGGTACAGTTACGACACATATAGGAGTCAATGCATTGTTGTCAAGGATTCACCACATACTTGCGAGTGTGGATATCCTATGCGATCTGAGGAGATATTAGTGTGATAAATCTCTGGCCAGAGTAATTGATGTGATTTAAGAAATGGTTTCTTAGTAGCACATGCGATGTCACTAATTTGATCTTCAAGATGTATTGCATAGTTATCGAATCTTGAGCGACTCTCGATATACCAATGGTTGTTGATTCGATCGGGATATATGGATGAAGGGACCGTACTGTACGCTAACCAAAATCTACTGGTTCTTGTAGGCACTATCAGTGATACCTAGGGAATCATGGGGCGATGTTGCTAGGCGCTTTACCATGATTCGTTGGGCAAGTCGGAAAGTGTTGTTCCGAGTCACAAGGAGTTGTGAGCCCACGGCTAGCTGTATCCCTGAACCATTGAGGGTCACACAGTGTAATGGAGTTTTAATCCCCGTTGAGATAGTTAAATTTAAAGAGTTAAATTTAATGAACTAAGGAGTTGGACTTCTTAAATAAGAGTAAGGGAGTAGGATTTCCTAAAATGACATAGGGATGGACATTTTTGGAAACCACTGAATTCGGATTCAGGAAAATTTATTTTGACTTTAAAATGTGCAGAAATGGTTTCTGTGCACATTGGTGAAATCAGTTCATCAATCGGAGTCACGATGAATTTTATATTAATTTCTGAACGAGCGGGCTTTGCTTGTCGGGCCCCAGCTTATGATTAATGGGCCCTAAGGTGTTAGTGGCCTGCATTATAAATAAGTTATTTCAGTACAGAAATTACACACAACAGCTCATAATTTTTGAGAAGCAAAAATCGAACCCTAGCCTCTCAAAAGTTTCGGCCGTCCCCTCCCTCCCCCTCTGCCCGAGAAAATTCCGGTCTGTGATTTTGAATCGCGGTCAGGAATAACGAATCAGATTCGTTTAATCTCTTCGCAGAAAACTTCTGATAGATTTTCTAGTGCAATCTATCAGAGGGATTTAAACCTCTGTTCGTGGACCTGATTGAAGGAGTTCATCGGTTCCAGGGAGAGACAACAAGAGCAGATCAAATCTGTTGGTGTCCATTAATCTCGTTGCGAGATTGGAGGTAAAATTTAATAACTGTTATTTAAATTTTACACACACAATAATTTAATCGTTGAACGGTTGATACCCACACTATGGAATTGTTCCATAACAAAAATTTTAAACTTCCGCTGCACCGGGTATCAATCGTGATTGATCTGACCGCCAGTTTTTCCAACAGTGGTATCAGAGCCAGGTTGCTCAGATCAAACGATTAAATTAATCAATTGTACAAAATTTTTGAGTCTCGGTTTTTGAAACAAAATAAATATTTTTAAATAAATAAAAATTTTTTTCGGGGCAAAACCCGGGCAGCGATTGGATCGCTGCCCGGTGGGGCAGCAATTGTTGCTGCCCCGGGCGGCGCACGGCGCCGCCCAAAGGGGGCGCACGGCGCCGCCCAAGGCGGCGACCGTCGCCGCCCAGGGCGGCGCACGGCGCCGCCCAGGGCAGCACTGTGCGCTGCCCAAGGGCGGCGCTCGGCGCCGCCCAGCGCAGCGCTGGGCGCTGCGCAGGGCAGCGCTCGGCGCTGCCCAGGGGCGGCGCTCGGCGCCGCCCAGGGCAGCGCACGGCACTGCCCTAAGGGGGCAGCCGGGCTGCCCCCGGCCCGCGCCCCGGGTGCGGGCCGGCCCGGGAGTGTCCCGGGCGGCCCGCGGGAAAAATTATATTTTTATTAATTTTAATATTTAAAATTTTATTTTTGGTCCGGTCAAAAATTGTTTTTGATTGGTTCACGAGATTTCGGATCGAATTGTTCGAGTCCGTAAATTTTAAAATTGATTTTGGATAAATTTGAATTTTTGGAAAATTTTAATATTTTATCCGTAAATTGAATTTTGAAATCAATTATTTTGGTACAATTGATGATAAGATATGATCTTATGATATATTAAGTAAAATATGATTTTATTTGTAAAATTGGATTTTATAGATAAAATATGATTTTATTTGATATAGAGATAAAATATGATTTTATATGTGAAATGAGATTTTATATATAAAATATGATTTTATCTTGTTTAAATTTGAATTGCCACAGCATGTTATCCAATAAATTAATTTTGAATTAAATGTTATTGGATAAGGATGATCGATTGCCATGACCAATTTTGTAGGTGTATGTTAGGAATTTACATTTTGTCTTTATTATTGTTGGTTTTATTAATGGGCCTGGTTTATGGCCCGATATGAATGTCATATGTAATAAAAGTGGGCTTGGTTTATAGCCCGTTCCCACCCCCTAAAAATGTATCCCCTACTTGTCATTGTTATTTATTGTAAATACATTAGATTTAGTGGGAGATCAAGATTTGAAGATGGTGGGCCCAGCAGACAATGAAGACTGAAGAAATGTAAATTGGAAGCATATGTAATAGGATTGCATTTGCATACTGCATATTACCTAGGATTGGACTAAGACCCGTGATTGGCAACCACGGGTCAATTAGAAATGGAATCGATCATCCTATATAATATGTGATATTATGATTGTATGCATGTTTAGACATAAATTGCGTGAATCCGGCAATGCATGCAATAAATTAAATATGATGAGACAAATATTTTTATAAATAAAATCCCTCATTTTAAATATGATTTAAAATTTATATCAAGATAAATAAAGGAAATTTAAATATTGTTTAAATGTTCCTACCTTCCATCAACGGTCAATGTATGTGATGCTACCCGCGGATACGGTCCGGCTCATATTATTGGGGGGGCCCGTCCGTCGGAAAGCTGTACATTGGATCGACAAATGTTGTAAGTTGGGTGGAACTCCCATGGGATCGGCTCATATTATTGGGGGATCCACATGGCGACCGTCCATCACAACTTAATATTGATGGGTCATCTTGACATGTCACTTTAAACGGCGTCATATTATTGGGCCCTTATTGGACATGAGGTAAACACATGGGGGTTGCTTTGGAAGCAATTGGGCTCTACCTTTTGAGAATTATGGTTGGCTGATATTATTCGGGACCATAAGTTTGTCAATTGGACTCCATGTTCTCACTAAGGAAAAAGTTTCCCGTTTTCACTAGAGGGTGGTGAAATCGTTAAAATAGTGGGAGTGAGATTCATAAAATAAAATTCGCCAATTTTATGTCTTAGTAAATTATTTAAACAATCATCGATAATTGTCTGTGTTATCTCAGTAATCCACATGCTTCTGTTCTCCAACAAAACAAACTTATTGACGCAAACAATACAGAATGATTCCATAAGTTAAGATTGTCCTAAGTTCGGAAAAAGATTTTCTAAGTGTTAGAAAAGGCTTCTCCGAAAACAGCCCCGGCTAATGTAACTGCCGAAAGGTTGGCCGAATTAGAGAAATGGTTGGACCATGATCTCAAGGCCAAATGTTACATGAAAAATTGGACAAGTCTAAACAAGTTTGCCATCACTGCAAGAAACCCGGTAATTGGAAACGTAACTACAAGGAATACCCCAAGCAGTTGCGAACTGCAAAGGGTATGTTTTACATTGAAATAAATGTTTTTCTTAATACTACTTCTTGGGTATTGGATACCAGATGTAGATCTCATATTTGCAATGAGTTGCAAATGATAACAAGAAGTAATAGGATAAGGATGGGTGAGACCCAGTCAAGGCTCGGGAATGGTTCCAGAGTTAAATCCATAGCTATGGGAAATATTTATTTTTGCAGAACGGTTTTAAGTTACTTTTGATAGATGTTTTATTTGTTCCAGATTTAATTAAAACATTATTTCTGTTTCTATGCTAGATAGAGATGGTTATTCTTGCAATTTTGTGAATGAGATTTGCAATATTTACAAGAATGAATGTTTAATTGGAAATGGACAATTTGAAAACGATCTATACAACTTAAAACTAAAAGACGTTCCAATGAATTATGTTGATAAACCGGCTACAACAAACAAAAGGAAAAACGATAGTCAAAACCCGGCAAACCTTTGGCATGCTAGGCTAGGTCATATTTCCTCAAGGAGGATGAACAAGCTAGTGGGAGAGGGCATGTTTGATATGTCTGATATTAATTCTCTACCTACTTGTGAATCCTGCCTAAAAGGAAAAATGACTAAATCTCCTTTTAAGGGGAAACCTGAGCGTAGTCAGAATCTGTTGGATTTGATCCATACAGATGTTTGTGGTCCATTTAGAGTAGGGACTCAACATGGCCACACCTACTTCATTACCTTTACTGATGATTATTCAAGGTATGGGTATTTATATTTAATGAAATATAAGTCTGAAGCATTTGAAAAGTTCAAAGAATTCAAGGCTGAAGTAGAAAACAAGCTAGGTAAAAGTATTAAAGCACTTCGATCGGATCGAGGTGGAGAATACTTGAGTACCGAGTATTTGGACTATCTAAAAGAGAATGGGATTCTCTCTCAGTGGACTCCTCCTATGACACCACAGCTTAATGGTGTATCGGAGCGTCGTAATCGAACTTTGTTGGACATGGTTCGATCTATGATGAGCTTCACTGAGCTTCCACCTTCGTTTTGGGGCTATGCGCTTGAAACGGCGGTATTGTTGTTGAACAACGTCCACACTAAAGCAGTGGACAAAACACCATACGAGTTATGGAATGGCAAAGCTCCTAAGTATTCGTACTTGAGGATTTGGGGATGTCCTGCTTACGTGAAGCGGACAGTGGGAGATAAGTTGGATAGTCGATCCAGCTTATGTTATTTTGTAGGGTATCCGAAAAATTCAATCGGATATTATTTCTATTATCCTGCTGAAACAAAGGTGTTTGTTTCTAGGAATGCCACCTTCTTGGAGAAGGAGTTCTTATTGGATAAGAAAGGCGAGATGATGGAACTCGAAGAAGTTCGAGAAGAAAATACAAAATAACGATCCTACACCTCAGGAACCATTGCTGGACACGCCTGCACCTAGAAGATCCGAAAGGACTTCTAGACCTCCAGTTCGATATGGTCTTCTTCTTGAAGGGGATCAAGATGAACCCGACATTGGATGTGATCCAAGAAACTTCAAGGAAGCAATTTCTGATGCGGATTCGAATTTATGGCTTGAAGCTATGCAGTCAGAATTGGATTCGATGCATACAAACCAAGTTTGGTCTTTAGTAGATCCTCCCGATGGAATTGTTCCGATAGGGTGTAAATGGATCTACAAAAGAAAGCTTGGGCCTGATGGTAAGGTATTGACCTACAAGGCGCGATTGGTGGCTAAAGGTTATACTCAAAGGCAAGGAGTTGACTATGATGAAACCTTTTCACCAGTTGCAATGTTCAAGTCCATAAGAATCCTGATTGCCATAGCTGCATGGTATGACTATGAGATATGGCAAATGGATGTGAAGACTGCTTTTCTTAATGGAGACATTAAGGAAGAAATCTATATGAAGCAGCCTGAGGGGTTCACATCCATGGGAAGCGAGCATAAGGTATGCAAGCTTCAGAGATCAATTTATGGTCTAAAACAAGCATCAAGAAGTTGGAACCAGAAATTTGATGAAACAATAAAAGATTTTGGTTTCATCAAGAACCCGGAGGAACCGTGCGTGTACAAGAAAGTAGTTAAGGATGCGGTGACATTCTTAGTACTTTATGTTGATGACATCCTACTCATTGGGAATGATGTAGGGATGTTGCAGTCAACAAAGATATGGTTATCAGGTAGATTTTCGATGAAGGATTTGGGAGAGGCATCCTACATTCTTGGGATACAGATCTATAGAGATAGGTCTAAGAGAATGATAGGACTCACTCAATCAACCTACATCGATACCATATTGAAACGGTTTTCAATGGATGGGTCCAAAAGAGGACATCTACCCATGTGTCATGGAGTTTCTCTATCCAAGTCTATGTGTCCCAAGACTGATGAAGAGATAGAGAATATGACACATGTACCATATGCTTCAGCTATAGGTAGTATCATGTATGGGATGATATCTACCAGACCGGATGTAGCATTTGCTCTGAGTGTCACGAGCAGATATCAGTCTAATCCTGGTCAAATGCATTGGAAAGCCGTGAAGGACATTCTTAAGTACTTGCGAAGGACTAAGAATATGTTCATGGTTTATGGAGGACGAGAACTCAAATTGGAAGGCTATACCGACTCTAGCTTCCAAAGTGATGTGGATGACTCGAAGTCAACCTCTGGATTTGTGTTCATGCTCAATGGCGGTGCTGTCTCTTGGAAGAGTTTCAAGCAGGACACCACAGCGGATTCCACCACTGAGGCTGAATACATTGCAGCATCAGCTGCTGCTAAAGAGGCAGTTTGGATGAGGAATTTCGTCCAAGAGTTGGGCGTCATTCCTGAATTTGTTGGTCCAGTCCCGGTGTACTGCGACAACACGGGTGCCGTTGCTCAAGCAAAGGAACCAAGGTCTCATCAAAGATCCAAACACGTACTGAGGAAATACCACATAATCCGGGAGATTGTGGAAAGAGGAGACATCATTGTCGAACGAGTGGCCTCTGCAGACAATATCGCTGATCCGCTTACTAAGCCCTTGCCAGGACCATTGTTTGACAAACATCGCGAAGCAATGGGTCTACGTAGTATGACTAGTTGGCTATAGGGCAAGTGGGAGATTGTAAGAGTGGGTGCCCAGTGAGCCAACTGTGTGGCTATGGGCTTTGATGACTCTTTGTATAAACAATCTTTTGTTTAATATTATTTACACTTTTATGGCAATGACTTTATATTACTTCATATTGTTATATTGTGATATACTATTGTTGTTTTGATAAAGACCTTGAATATACTATAGTGTATGTAAGATGTGGTAGAACATGGAGATGTCTATCATGAAATACATCTTATAGTCACTGTATGTTCTAAAACCGTTCCTAGTCGATTGAGCCGTCCGATAATAAGGATAAGGATCGCTCGAGTTTGAGACTAGCATTTGCGATGCGGAGTACCACGTTTCATTGGTAGGGAACATAGAGATGTTCGAAGCATGCAAATGGATATTCATAGGATGAATAATCGAACTACCCTATCCGGACTTTCCAAGTGGTTATCACTTATCGAGTGGATTAAGTCCGCGGTTTTGGTTGTACACCATTAGTCCTTACGACTTGAAACATCATGGAGACTCTATATGCTAGTGCTGTGCTTTGACTCGTTTACCGACTCTATGGGGGTCATCAGGTGTCGAGATTGGGTACAGTTACGACACATATAGGAGTCAATGCATTGTTGTCAAGGATTCACCACATACTTGCGAGTGTGGATATCCTATGCGATCTGAGGAGATATTAGTGTGATAAATCTCTGGCCAGAGTAATTGATGTGATTTAAGAAATGGTTTCTTAGTAGCACATGCGATGTCACTAATTTGATCTTCAAGATGTATTGCATAGTTATCGAATCTTGAGCGACTCTCGATATACCAATGGTTGTTGATTCGATCGGGATATATGGATGAAGGGACCGTACTGTACGATAACCAAAATCTACTGGTTCTTGTAGGCACTATCAGTGATACCTAGGGAATCATGGGGCGATGTTGCTAGGCGCTTTACCATGATTCGTTGGGCAAGTCGGAAAGTGTTGTTCCGAGTCACAAGGAGTTGTGAGCCCACGGCTAGCTGTATCCCTGAACCATTGAGGGTCACACAGTGTAATGGAGTTTTAATCCCCGTTGAGATAGTTAAATTTAAAGAGTTAAATTTAATGAACTAAGGAGTTGGACTTCTTAAATAAGAGTAAGGGAGTAGGATTTCCTAAAATGACATAGGGATGGACATTTTTGGAAACCACTGAATTCGGATTCAGGAAAATTTATTTTGACTTTAAAATGTGCAGAAATGGTTTCTGTGCACATTGGTGAAATCAGTTCATCAATCGGAGTCACGATGAATTTTATATTAATTTCTGAACGAGCGGGCTTTGCTTGTCGGGCCCCAGCTTATGATTAATGGGCCCTAAGGTGTTAGTGGCCTGCATTATAAATAAGTTATTTCAGTACAGAAATTACACACAACAGCTCATAATTTTTGAGAAGCAAAAATCGAACCCTAGCCTCTCAAAAGTTTCGGCCGTCCCCTCCCTCCCCCTCTGCCCGAGAAAATTCCGGTCTGTGATTTTGAATCGCGGTCAGGAATAACGAATCAGATTCGTTTAATCTCTTCGCAGAAAACTTCTGATAGATTTTCTAGTGCAATCTATCAGAGGGATTTAAACCTCTGTTCGTGGACCTGATTGAAGGAGTTCATCGGTTCCAGGGAGAGACAACAAGAGCAGATCAAATCTGTTGGTGTCCATTAATCTCGTTGCGAGATTGGAGGTAAAATTTAATAACTGTTATTTAAATTTTACACACACAATAATTTAATCGTTGAACGGTTGATACCCACACTATGGAATTGTTCCATAACAAAAATTTTAAACTTCCGCTGCACCGGGTATCAATCGTGATTGATCTGACCGCCAGTTTTTCCAACAGAGCTTGGAGTAGCCAGTGACCAGTGAAGACAGCAGGATTAGCTGTAGGTTTTGCCTTTAGGCTATTTATTCGATTTGGTTGTATAAATCGAATTTATTTAACCGGTTGTATTCTGCCGGTCTGTTTTTACTTAAGTCTTCCGCAATGATTTATTTAATGCATGTTTAATTATGCTCTTAACTCTGATTAGGTAGCGGATCCAGGTAGGGTCGCAATGAGCTTGAGTTTCTAGTATGGCCTCGCATCCTCAAGTCGGTCGGTTAAATCATCGGGGATGTGGGTTCTTGCTCTAGACTTTTATGTTCGTTCGTCCATGATATCTCGTGCTTTGGGCAATTTCTTGGATGCGTCAATGCGGGGTTTCCCTTGGTATTGCATAAATATTCTTGGTACTCCGGCAATGGTTTCCCCCCCACAGTCCGTCCGGTTTAATAATGGGGGAGTTGTCCAGTGTTTGAGAGTTTGAGGTTCATTTTTGACATGTATTGTAGTGACCCAACCCGGATCCACTACCTAATCAGAGTTATAGTAAAAGTGCATGCAATAAAAGCTTAAAGCGTAAAGAGCGGATAATTAAAATACAACAAATCCAATCGGCAGAATACAACCGACGCTATCACAAGTGTATAAATACTGTTATACAACCAAATCGAAGGTTCAGGGTAAATAAATCCCTACCCTCTACAACCTCGCACTCCCCAAGCTCAATCCTGCTGAGAGCCTCCTGGACCGTCCAGCCTCAAACCTGCCCCGCCACAAGGTACAGAATACCCAAACATAGGGGCGTGAGCTAGAACGCTCAATACGAAGCAATGATATAAATACAAATATGCGCACACAAATGATTTAAAACTCAAGTGAAAACACTTGCTCATGGCGCCGGAAATATACAGCACCAGCTAGAGAGCTACTCCGCGGGGTACTTGTATATTCCATATCAGGGCTGAGCCAACCCCATCCTGACCCGAATCCAAAACAGGATACAAGTCCCATATGGAAACTGTCATACCTGACTCGAGTCCAAAATGAGATCATCGTTCCCTATGGAGACTGTCAATGACTCACATCTCTCCGGATGCAGTCACACGTAAAATCATGTATGTGCTAAGACGGTAAAACATGCTAAAACATGATAAAACATATAGCACATACTCATGCAACATATAAGCAAATATATCATGCCGGCTATCTCAGTCAGTACTTACGTACCTCTAACACTGCTGGTCAAACCTAGCTCTGCTGGTCTAGACTCCAAGCCTACTAGTCTAGTCTACTAGCTACTACAATGCAAATATCCATGCATCAACAATTTAGCTCTAAAATCCTTAACTAAACAATTGCATACTCCTAAATATTTTTAGGATGCCAAAGCTATACCTGCGTCCGTCGTTAGCCCTTTGCTGAAGATAGCCTCAAAACTAGGCCGTAGCTTCGCGATAACGTCTAGATCACTAAGCCACTTTTGGATTCCCCGTAGGACGCTTAGATATCCCTAGATCTGAGTTAGAAAGCTTAGGAATCGAGAGAGAAGATAGGAGATGAGCGAGTCACAAATGAACCTCGGCTCCTCTATTTATAGACAACGTTCGGGCCGTCCGAACTGGTTTGGATCCTCCGATCATGACTTCGGATCGTTCGAACAGGATCGAACCGTCCGATCCTTACTTCGGGTCTTCCGAAGTCACATCAGTGATGTCATCCATGAAGTCACCTTGCTGACGTAGTTGATGACGTAAGCCCTAACCCTGTTCGGATCCTCCGATCCCACCAACGGAGCCTCCAATCCTCTTCGGATCCTCCGAACTCCAGTTCGGAGCATCCGAACCTCCCGAGCCATGCCCACCATGTTAGAGTATCCTGGATCTGTTTCTGAAGTCCGTTATCCCAACAGGAATTTCCTTAATCATGCTTTACTTAATCTAAACATGATCACATGATTAATTACTCATTAATCACTAATTAGAAATGCGGGTTACTACATTCTCCCCCACTTAAGAAATTTCATCCTCGAAATTTAAGTCTTAGAGGAAAACATAAATAGCCAACCAAACGTTCTTTATTACAACTGAACAAGTACAAATTCGATACAAAGAAGTACAAAATCTCAAAATAACTCGGGGTGCTCGGCTAACATCCAACTCTCCAACTCCCAAGTAGCTTCTTCTGTCCCTCTGCGTTGCCACTGTACCATAACCAATGGTATGCGCTTGTTATGAAGTACCTTGTCCTTCCTATCAAGAATCCGTAGGGGTTTCTCCACATATGATAGATCTCGGTCTACCTTACCTCGGTTGGATGCAAAATATGCGACTCGTCCGCCACATACTGCCTCAACAAGGACACATGGAACACATCGTGGATCTCCGAAAGATCGGGTGGCAAGGCCAGACGATAAGCAACATCCCCAACCTTCTCGAGAATCTCGAAAGGACCAATGAATCTAGGTGTCAGCTTACCCTTGCGACCAAACCTCATCACCTTCCGGAAAGGTAACACACGCAAGAAAACATACTCTCCTACCTCAAAATGAAGTGGCCTGCGGTGAGTGTTCGCGTAGCTAGCCTGTCGATCCTGGGCTGCCTTAACCCTGCGTCGGATCAACTCTACTGCATCAATCATCTGCTGAATCATCTGAGGACCCTCAACCTGACGCTCGCCAATGCTACGATGGAAACTATTGTTGTAGGCGAACTCCATCAAGGGTAAATGATCATGCCATGCTGGACCAAAATCCATCACCGCCGCGCGAAGCATATCCTCTAGAGTGCGAATAGTACGCTCCGACTGTCCGTCTGTCTCTGGATGATAAGCCGTACTCAAGCTCAAAGTAGTACCAAGGGCTCGCTGGAAACTACCCCAAAATCTCGAGGTGAATCTCGGATCTCTATCGCTGACAATGCTCAATGGAATCCCATGCAATCGAACAATCTCTCGCACATACAATTGTGCCATCCTATCAAAGGTGTAATTGCGGTTATAGGGAAGAAAATGCGCTGATTTCGACAACCGATCCACGACAACCCAAATAGCATCACAATTTCTGGAAGACATAGGCAAGTGGGTGACAAAGTCCATCGTCACATGCTCCCACTTCCATTCAGGAATCTCTAAGCTGTGAAGTAACCCTCCGGGTCGTCTAAACTCTAACTTGACCTGCTGACACACAAGGCATCGAGATACGAACTGATAAACGCTGCGCTTCATCCCTTTCCACCAAAATCGAGTGCGAAGATCCTTATACATCTTCATGCTGCCTGGATGTACAGAGAATCGACTACGGTGAGCTTGCGATAAGATCTCATCCCTCAAAGTAAAATCATCGGGTACTACAACTCGACCAGAAAGAGACAACAGACCTTCTCCCTGCAAATGGAAACCAGAAGTGTTATCACCCTCAGCTAGCCGGGCCAACTTCTTAGTCTTCAGATCAGAATTCTGAGCTTTCCGGATTCGTCTGTATAGCGCTGGCTCTGCAAGCACAGAAGAGACACGAATCCCTTGTTGTTCTTTCTTATGACGGAACGTAAATCCCAAAGAACAACACTCCTCCACTGCCTTCGAAACCGAACTGGTACGAATGGAACTCACATAAACTTTGCGACTAAGCGCATCAGCAACGGGATTAGAAGAACCTGGATGGTACTTGAAACGACCCTAACCTCTATGCTTTATTTAATTTAAAGGAAATTACGGATTTATAAAAATTTTGCCATGACTTGTTTGCAAAGCAAACAAGCCATCTTAACCCAGTCAGCAGTTCAAGTAAGGAAAAGCAACTGACGTAAAACTTAAGATCGTTAAACATAAACATGCAATCCTAGTAACCACCTCCCGGTTACAGCATAAAGTAAACTAAGGAATTTAAAAGAGTGCGTTAAACATAAACATGCATAGGTGATGGCATACTACAAATCATCAACTGTAGCACAGGGAATACACATCCTGGCTAAAAAACACGGTAAGTACTCAAATAACTCTTCATTATTACATAACAGAGTAAATATGCGGAAAACTTAAACATGCAATAGCGACGGTCATTGGGCTTCGCACTACCAGTGGCCTCAACCCAGTGGATCCTGCCCCTCCATCGCCTCAACATAAAACTCATCACCTGCAATCAATCAAGCTTAGTGAGTCTAAAGACTCAACAAGCATAAACAGTTGAATATCAAGGTTTAAAAATAGATGATGCTTTACTCAAACTATGATACTTAGTATACTTTTGAACTTTAATTGTAAATATGCATGAAACTAGAGTGTATAGGAAACATGCATTGATGAACTCACGCTATAGAAGACTTTCAACTTTACTGACATAAACCTCATGCTTTACTTAACCTCATACTTTTCTTAACCTCATGCATGACTGACTGACATCAACGTAAGACGAGTCAAACTGAAACTTTAAACTTTAACTTTTAAACTTCTCTTTTCTTTTTCCTCTTAGAAATCAGTTCCTTGATTTGTGACCCTCTGTTTCGATCATGATCATGGCTGCAGTGCACTATGCCGGCAAGACGACAAGATTTCTCCCTACGAACTTAACCCCTCTGTGGCAAGGAGACCGAGATTGCTCCCGATCCCACATTGCCCCTCTATGACAAGGAGACCGAGATTGCTCCCGATCCCACATTGCCCCTCTGTGGGTAGGGTAGACAAGATGTCTCTTGCTCCCTACCTAAACCTCTGTAACCTCTTGGTGAGTAGACCGAGGCATCCCCCGGCCTAACAACACCCCTCTTTGTCACAAACAAATCACTTCATTCAAAAACATTTACTTTCTTTTCCTTTTCATTCATTAAGACTCGACTCACATCTTTTTAATCATGCATACATGAAAAGACCTCCTTTCACTTTATTTTTCTCAAGAACATGCCATATGCACACGAACATGCAACCTTTAAGATATGAGACTCAACTCAATTATGCTTTGGCATGCAAGACTCAAAGAGACTTTCTTTAAATTTTTCTTTGGCATCAAGAATAAGACTCACACACACGAACGTGCAACTTCAAGAATCAGACTCGACTCCATTGCATGTGAGAACGATGAGCGAGTGGCTGCCCCTAACCCTCAAGACTTTACTCTTTTGCCAAAGTCCTAACTTTTCAACTTAGACCGAGCAAGAAAACTGAAAAACCCTTTTTCTCACTCATGCTTTAACCAAAACCCGTCCCGCTTGAACCGACACATTCCTAACTCTTAAAATTTACCATATGACCAGGTTTCAACTTCCTTTGACCTCTTATACAAAATGCCAAACAACCCATCCCGGACAGCCCACTTTTGACTATAAATTTCTGCACCGACACTTAAACTTCAAAAATTCATAACTTATTGAATACTTATCCGAATTAAGCCCATTTTATACCGACACGACCGCAACGTCATGAACTAAACTTAGGACAAAACAGAATCGACACAGACCTCGACCAGGAAACTGCCCTGCCCCGAATTCAGACTGCCCTGTCCAAACTAGACACCTCAAATGCCCTACTAGTTTGTGAAACCTTCACCAATCATGCACCCTTGCTTCTAAGACCACTCCAATCCATCAAACACACTTAAAACCATCTCTTAGGACTTACATCAAACACTTGGGCAGCCCACTTCTTCATTTCGACATCACATATCAAAATTTACATGATTTTGCACCAAAAAGTGGCAACCTCAAGAGCAAACAATCAAGACCAATGCAATACATCAAAATGCTTCAAACACACTTCATTTCCATCCCTTACACATGTAAATTTTCGAAAATAGGGCACACCAATTTCTGGAAATTCGAAATTTACTTCATGCATGCAAAATGACTTAAGCTTTCCAACACAACTCACCATTTATCAACTTAAAACTCAATCTAATGCATAAATTCGAAAATCCCACATAAAAATCTAAAATTCCAGAAATGTATCAAGTCATACATGCTAAAAATCATAGTCATTTCGAAATTTAAAAAGAAGCTAGGAGCAAATATATAATAGCTTGATTGAAAGCCCAAGAAAAGTCTACACTTGCCTTTCAATCTTTTACCAAGAGAATTCGAAAATAAAAGGGAGAAGAGTGCTGGACACAATCTAAACTCCAAGCTAAGCTCCTTGTGAAGCTTCTCCGGTGGTGTAGGCGGCGGTGGGAGGCGGCGCCGGCGGCTAGAGGTGGAAGAGAGGGGTTGGCCGAGAGGGAGCTCCAAGAAGAGAGGAAGGGGGCGGCTCTAGAGTTTAGGAGGGGATAGGGTTTTAATTTTTGTGTTATAAAATGTTTGAGTGAGAAATAATGAGAGTGAAAATGTGTGTGTAGTGTTTTAAAGTTGCTTTTGTACTATTAAAAGTACTACTTGTACTATTACAACTTTTTACCTCCAACTTTTTCACCTTTAAAAACTCCTAAGTTTAAAATTTTCAACTCTCAACATTTTTAATTAAAATTACACTAGCCCGGATTTAATAAAACCCTATTTTATGAAAAGTCTAGGAATAAATCCAAGAAAATAATAAATTTGCTTTTCGACCCCTTAAAAGTTTAAAATTTACATTTTTGGCCAAACTCCCCTTTTTCTTCTAACTTAAAATCTTAAAAAAAAAAAACGAAAGTCTTGATAATATACCACCGAAGCCCACCATCGTCGCCTGCCGGGACAGAAACACACTAAACTAACAATTCAAGGCATTTTATTCAAATAAATCAAGCAATGATATCTTAAACTAAAACTTAAACAATTAACTTCAAGAAATTAAAAACATACATACTGAAAATAAATTTTAGGCATGAATATTTAAATCATGGAAATTCCAGGCACTACATAAACACTAACTTAGAAATTAAAATCAACAATTTAAATATTTTGATGTCGAAAAAATAATTAAGATTTTTAAATAATAAGCAGAGCGATTAAAATAATTTAAACAAACTAGACAAACGATTAAAAGTCATTTAAATAAACGCACTAACGGCATAAAAACCTTTAAAATGATTTAGACAGATAACGACTTAAAAATAATTAAGCTAAACATTTAAAATCATTTAAATAAATAAACTAAGCAATTAAAATAATTTAAATAAGAAAGCTTAAATCTTTACAATACATAAAACAAGTAAGCTGCATGATAAAAATCATTTGAATAAAGAAACTGAAACAATAAAAACATAACTCACATAAATAATTTAAATCAATTAAAATTAAAGATAATGATCTTAATATTTATTAAATTAATGAATGCGATTTAGTAGATTGGATTACAGATACTACAGTACTTGATCTCACAATCATAATCCTTCAACAGATCCATCCAACGTCGCTGCAGCATGTTCAACTCAGCCTGAGTGAACAGATACTTCAGCCTCTTATGATCGGTGAAGATCTCAAATCATTCTCCGTACAAATAGTGACGCCATATCTTTAGAGCCACTACAACAAATATGCTATTCAACCACACTAAAAAGACAACGGTTTTATACACAAACCGTTGTCTTTTGACCTTTGACAGCGGTTTTTACGAAAACCGTTGTGGTTGGCCTTTTTTTAATGAAAAACAACAACGGTTTTTAAAAAACCGTTGTCTTATATATGTCAAAGACAACGGTTTTTAAAAACTGTTGTCTATGAGCGGGTTTTTTATGGTCTACGACAACGGTTTTTAAAAACCGTTGTCTATGTGCGTTTTTTTTGGAGGTCTAAGACAACACATTTGGAATCCATTGTCGTTGTTATTTTTTTATTTATTTTTATTATTTTAAAAATTATACACAATATAATACATACAATAACCTATATACTACTATTTCACGCTTAAGTGAAGAAACGAAAGACACCATTGCAAGCCCTAGCCAAACCCGTCGCCCCCTTCAACCCAGCTCACATCCGACGCCAATCGATTGCCGGAAAATGGTCGTCCGACCTCCTTGCATCTAGCCCAAGCCTTAGCAACGCCAATCGTGACTTCAATCGTGAGTTTAAAGCTTGGATCGGAACTTCAGTGTCGCGACTATCACTGTGTAAGTTTCGTTGCTTTCTTCTCTTGCTTCGTTCTCAAGCTTTGTGGTATTTTAGTAGATGTTGAGGTTTTAATTGATTTTATCTGGTTGTGTTCTCGAACCGATCGAGATTTCTAGTTTTATTTTGTATCGATTTTCGATTGGGTTTTATTTCGTCGGAGTTGCCAACATATATTATCGTTACGTGATTATGGATTTGTACGTGTGGATTTGTACGTGATATTTCCTGCCGAATCAAGGCAGATTGTATTTTGGTTGCGGTAGATCGTTAATTTCCTCTTTATCGGATTTGTTTCCGAAGTTTTTGACTCGTTTACACATGATTTACCTGTTTTAATATTTATGATGATCCGATTGTTGTTTAACTCATGGCGAATTGGCCATTTCTCCTGAATTTTTACGTCAATATTTTTATTTTTTTAATTTACAGATGCAGATCTCCGTGAAGACCCTCATCGGCAAGACAATCACCCTTGAGGTGGAAAGTTTCGACACCATCGACAACGTCAAAGCCAAGATCCAGGACAAGGAAGGAATTCCCCTAGACCAGCAGAGATTGATCTTTGCCGGAAAGCAGCTGGAGGATGGCCGCACCCTAGCCGACTATAACATCCAAAAAGAGTCCACCCATCACTTGGTGCTCAGACTCCGTGGAGGCATGCAAATCTTCGTCAAGACCCTCACCGACAAGACCATAACTCTTGAGGTTGAAAGCTCCGACACCATTGACAATGTCAAGGCTAAAATCCAGGACAAGGAGGGAATTACCCCAGACCAACAAAGGCTCATCTTAGCTGGTAAACGTGGGATGTAATTACAAGGGAAAGAAGTGGGATTGAAGAAAGCTTTGGTTGCCAAAACTTTGGAACTTGGTATGATATGAGACATGAGTTAGATGTTGTTATATATAGTAGAGAAAGAAATATATTATATGTTTGAAGTAAGCAAAAACTACAATGGGGTAATTTTCATTAATCAATTTGTGTAGGCTGCTTTGGGCAAATGGGGATCGGGCATTGTATAAAATGAGAGGGGGAGAGGATACGTGGTGATGGAAAAATGAAACAAGGTGAGGTTAGGACACATGTACGTACGACAGTGGGGGTACATTTGGATCCATGCAGCTGGTTACATGTGTGTGTGTGTGTTATATACACGTAAAACAACATTAATACTGTATATTTGGAAATGTTTAAACTTATAAATTGAAAGCAATAATTTTTCTGTTGTTAATGGCAGGCTGCTAAATGTATAATAGTATTATTTCCTGGGATTAGTTTTGATTGCTTCGAATTTTGATCCTGCCAGTTATAGATGTGGTCTTAGTTTCTTGTTATTGTAATTTTTGAAGCTCTGCTTCTATTTATAAACCGGAGGAATTCGAGGAAGCTATTCGAGGTTGTGAGTTTGTTTGCCATGTTGCGACACCATTGCTCCACTCTACGGGATTCAAGGTCTTTCCTTTAATTTTCTATATATATATTTCAATATCCCATTTAATTTGTTTCAAGCAAAAAATTATATATATATGATTGATTTGGACAGCACGATAATACGGTGGATGCGATTGTTGATTCAACTAGGAGCACTACAAGTCTTTGTATCGGATCAGGAACAGTGAGAAGGCTTATCTACACTGCCTCTGTGGTGGCTGCTTCAGCGTTGAAGGAAGATGGGAGTGGATACAAAGAATTCATGGACGAAACCTTTTGGACCCCTCTCCATTTCTCCAACCCTTATACCAATACTTATGTTCAGGTACTTCGAGTATGTTCAGGTACTAGATGATTTAGCTTGACAGGGGCCACCTCTAAACTTGGCAGGGCTATCGCCCTTTATCTTGCTCCACGCAAGGTTAAAGTTTTGGTATGGGGAGACGTTACAAAATTTTCATGCCCTCTTTTTTAAAACTTTAATGTGACCTAGTATCATGTGGAACTGAAAGAATTTACGAAAACATCCGATTTACACGCAGATGCTAACACCATCGACAGAGAGATTCATTAAGATTCAAAAAGAAGCACCAGCGGACTGCCAAAAATACTTGGTACGGGTTACCAAGTATCAAGAAGCTAAAAACTGTAAGGTAAACATTTTGGCATCATTTATGTATGCATTCTTCTTCAACACTATGGTACATAACAAAGAACTATCTGAAATGTATCACGAAATCCATCAAGCTACACGTACACAGACAAGACTTGATATGCAAATCTTGAACCATGCATTTTTGCAGACATGGATCATCGGCAAATGGGCGACGCCACGTGAATTTGTGATGCATAGGTGTTTTTATATATCGATCATCATGCTTATAATTTGATGCATTATATTGATTCTTATAGGATAATTGTCTTCTTTAGTTTACAGTCCTTCCATCAGAAACAAGAGAGCTGAAAGAGTGGGTGCCCAGTGAGCCAACTTGTGGCTATGGGCTTTGATGACTCTTTGTACAAACGATCTTTTGTTTAATGTAATTTACACTTTTATTAATGGCAATGACTTTATCTTTCTTCA
Organism: Henckelia pumila; assembly: GCF_033568475.1. Lineage (NCBI taxonomy): Eukaryota > Viridiplantae > Streptophyta > Magnoliopsida > Lamiales > Gesneriaceae > Henckelia > Henckelia pumila. The sequence goes on from NC_133122.1 coordinate 8,376,460, forward strand.
TATTGTTATATTGTGATATACTATTGTTGTTTTGATAAAGACCTTGAATATACTATAGTGTATGTAAGATGTGGTAGAACATGGGGATGTCTATCATGAAATACATCTTATAGTCACTGTATATTCTAAACTGTTCCTAGTCGATTGAGCCGTCCGAGAATAAGGATAAGGATCGCTCGAGTTTGAGACTAGCATTTGCGATGCGGAGTACCACGTTTCATTGGTAGGGAACATGGAGATGTTCAAAGCATGCAAATGGATATTCATAGGATGAATAATCGAACTACCCTATCCGGACTTTCCAAGTGGTTATCACTTATCGAGTGGATAAAGTCCGCGGTTTTGGTTGTACACCATTAGTCCTTACTACTTGAAACATCATGGAGACTCTATATGCTAGTACTATGCTTTGACTCGTTTACCGACTCTATGGGGGTCATCAGGTGTCGGGATTGGGTACAGTTACAACACATATAGGAGTCGATGCATTGTTGTCAAGGATTCACCACATACTTGCGAGTGTGGATATCCTATGCGATCTGAGGAGATATTAGTGTGACGAATCTCTGGCCAGAGTACTTGATGTGATTTAAGAAATGGTTTCTTAGTAGCACATGCGATGTCACTAATTTGATCTTCAAGATGTATTGCATAGTTATCGAATCTTGAGCGACTCTCGATATACCAATGGTTGTTGATTCGATCGGGATATATGGATGAAGGGACCGTACTGTACGCGAACCAAAATCTACTGGTTCTTGTAGGCACTATCAGTGATACCTAGGGAATCATGGGGCGATGTTGCTAGGCGCTTTACCATGATTCGTTGGGCAAGTCGGAAATCGTTGTTCCGAGTCACAAGGAGTTGTGAGCCCACGGCTAGCTGTATCCCTGAACCATTGAGGGTCACACAGTGTAATGGAGTTTTAATCCCCGTTGAGATAGTTAAATTTAAAGAGTTAAATTTAATGAATAAAGAAGTTGGACTTCTTAAATAAGAGTAAGGGAGTAGGATTTCCTAAAATGACATAGGGATGTACATTTTTGGAAACCACTGAATTCGGATTCAGGAAAATTTATCTTGACTTTAAAATGTGCAGAAATGGTTTCTGTGCACATTGGTAAAATCGGTTTATCAATCGGAGTCACGATGAATTTTATATTAATTTCTGAACATGCGGGCTTTGCTTGTCGGGCCTCAACTTATGACTAATGGGCCCTAAGGTGTTAGTGGCCTGCATTATAAATAAGTTATTGCAGTACAGAAATTACACACAACAGTTCATAATTTTGAGAGAAAAATTTCGAAAACCCTAGCCTCCTCTCTCTCAAATCGGCCGCCCCCCTTCCCTTCTCTGCGTGAGAAATTCCGGTCTGTGATTTTGAATTGCAGTCTGGAATAGCGAATCAAATTCGTTTATTCTCTTCGTAGAAAACTTCTGATAGATTTTCTAGTGCAATCTATCAGAGGGATTAAACCTCCATTCGTGGACCTGATTGAAGGAAAGCTTGTTCATTAGTTCCAGGGAGATACAAGAAGCGCAGAGAAATCTGTGTGGTGTCCAATAATCTCGCTTCGAGATTGAAGGTAAAATTTAATAATAGTTATTTAATTTTACACACACAAATAATTTAATTGTTAAACGATTGATACCTACACTATGGAATTGTTCCATAATAAAATTTTAAACTTCCGCTGCACCGGGTATCAATCGTGATTGATCTGAGAGCCGCGTTTTCCAACAAGAGCTACATTTGCTCTTGTTTGTGAGACACTGAAGCGTAAGCTAGAAACACTTGCTGGCTTTTTAGAAGAATATTATATTCTGAGGGAGGCTCTTGACTCGCTGTGCTTTGTTTTTTGTGTGTGCAGATCTCTCAGTATTTCAGCACCATCAGATTTTGTAGAAACACTTAGGGAACGCATGTTCAAGCCTCCTTTATCAGCTATCATTTCCATGGAAACCAATTCTTTTAGGTGTATATTAAAACATACAATTAAATGAAGGCAGAGAATTATGGTCTGCTTGGTTTGTTATTCTAGCACACGCTACACGTCTTAGGTTTGTCCTAATCACAAATGCTACCTCTTCAGTTATTATGAACTGTGAAAACCACACCTGATATTTCATCCACCGACACTTTCCTCCTTATTTAGCATGCCATTAGGAAAGGAAAACGATGACAGAAAACCATATATAGAGTACTACTTCGATGACAAATCTGGAAAGATATGCAGGTATGTATGAATGGATACACGTGTGTGTGTGAATTCAAGTTCTTATTTTCGGGGGAACAACAACCATGAATTCAAGGTTGCAAGTAGCTATTGCGCTTTTCCGAGTTTTGAATTCTGCATCCTAGTACATAACTACTAACATCCTGCTTGGATCTTTTTCAGGCATGTGGAACATTGGAATGTACCCAAAATGACTTTTTTGAAGCAAATTTTAAAGCCTAGCCGGGGATTATCTAGTGATAAATCTAGCAAGTAGCATGAGAAACAGAAATATATAGAAGAATAGAAAGCTCAAGTGAACTAGGGTATCATACATAACTTGTAACCTTGAGGTATCTCCTGTCATCAAAAGGGCTGAACCACTCTTGTACTCTTGCATGTATTGTAATAGGTGAACAATATATAACAGGTGAACTTTAAACCAAGAGAGAATACTGAAGAAGTAATTAAGATTAAAAATATAATATGTGCATTGTAAAGTTGAAATATCTAAAACCATTAGCTTGTTAAAGTATAATCTGTATTGTTGCAGTCGATTTTCAAATTTCGATAGTTTCGCCTTCTGCACATTCATGAACATCAATTGCCACTGTCCCTTCTTTTTTTGTTGAGAGAACTGTGGAAAAGAAAAAAAAGAAGATAATCAGTACAATTAAAGCAAACAAGAGAATACAACTATCTAGGAATATATTAGTGTATATTTTTGTTCTGAAGTTGGCATTTACCTTGTCCCATAAATTAGGATCAGGCTTCTTATGAACTTCCACTCTGTAAACAGTGGAAGGATCATAATCCATCTTCCAACCACATTTAGGCTTTAGAGGTTCTTTATGATATAGAAGTAGAATTTTTTTGTGAAAGCGAGTACATATTCTTTTACTGAGGCATTTATTCCGGGTTAGAAGTTCTTGAAATATGCTTTTATTTATATGAATAAGAATCAACATTTAATAAAATGGTAACAAAATAGAATTAAAGTGAACATGGTAGTGATGATTTTTTCGAAGAGTTTAGAGAATTGAGAAGGTTAAATATTTCTATGAAGGTTGAAAGTACTCTGATGTTGCCAATGATGTAGCAAATACAGTGATGCAAAAGTTTTGGGATTCAACGCTAAATCTAGAGCCCCCAGATGATTATGACACTCACAGGTTTTCCTTCACCTTTTCTATCGAGAACATAATTAATGATATATAGATATGACTGTTCCCCTATGCTTTGCTGTACAGTGAGATGTCAATGTCCCAATACATGGCATCAGAAGGAACAGAACACACAAAGGCTACATACCCATCTCTCGGTCTTGGGAATTCATTTTCTTTCAAATTTGAGGACCATAAAGGATGTGTACATCGATTTAATTTTGGTGAGTTAGACTTTATTGGCGGCATATTGTAGATGAAACTGAACACCTCATGATACTTATTATGTCATATGATTGTATATCTTTTACTTGGTATGGTATTTATTGTCGTCCATTTCTTGTATAAACCCAAATTTGTTTTTCAAAATCCGTTTTTAAAGCTGGACTGTTAGTACTACAAAGTTGGGAAGATTTTGCTGAATCCTGAAATTAAAATTGTGATTCTTTTACAGTAATGTGATTCTTTATTTAGGTACTTTGAAAATGTTGTCATTTTAGCTTGATCGTTCTCTCTTTGTTTGGTCTGCTTGATTGGTAAAGTTTTTACTGCATTGTTTTGTGGATGTATCCGTGAGAATCAACTAGGCAAATCAGTTAGTTGTCTGCGTTTGATTTTGTTTCTGTCATGGTCCTGTCCCTCTCCTGATCCCCGTAAGTTTTCCTTTTGTTTCATGCTGCTTTTGCTTTGTATAGATTTTCTAATTGAGCCTTAAAAATGGGGCAGATTACTTTGAGGCTAACTGCTTGAGCCTCAAGTTTATGCCAACTTTGTTTATCTTTCTTGTTGGTCATTTCATAGTTTAGAAACAGTACATTCAAGCTTATGCCAACTTTGTTTATCTTTCTTGTTGGTCATTTCATAGTTTAGAAACAGTACATCATGTATCCTTCATTATTTTATGTCTTATGAATCTTGTCAGTACCTATCATCGTGATTAGATCAAGTGGAATGATGAAATCAAGAAAAATAATTTATCATGATTAAAGTATGCCATTGTTATTAACTCTTTTTTTAGGACCTGAATATAGGTGTTGCATTATGGATAGCTTCTGGAGGTGATGGTTGGCTTTACGAGGAGTGGGTGAAGTACAGGGCCGAATTGAATGTGTGTGGGTTTTGCGTGTTAAGTTTAGAATATGATTTGCATCCATTTACTTGTACAGTTCTATACTTTGTTCATGCCTCTGGTCCCTAGTTTTCGAACTTTTTTTGTATTTTTCTGTAGTGTGTATTGTATTAGAATTTAATTTCGAGTGATTTGTAATACTAAAAAATTGTATATCAAATTTTATTTTTGAAATTTTAAATTTTGGTTTATTTATAATATTGAAATTTGTATATTATTTTTAATTTTTTTTTTGTTTTTTATATGGAAAACGACAACGGATATAAACTGTTGCAAATCCGTTGTCGTATGACAACATAGACAACGATTTATAACTGTCGTAAAAGACAACTTAAGACAACGGTTATAATTTCATACGACAACGGTTTATATATGTCGTAAAAGACAACTTAAGACAACGGTTATAAACCGTGGTCAAATAGTGTGAACGACAACGGAATTTTACTGTTGCATATCCGTTGTCATATGTTGGAATCCACAACGGATATAAACTGTTGTCGTATGTTACAAACCGTTGTCAAAGAATGTGTACGACAACAGATATTTATTGTTGCATATCCGTTGTCATATGTTGGAATCCACAACGGATAAAAACCGTTGTCGTATGTTATACTTACGACAACACCTAAAAGTACAACGGTTTTTCGACCCCTACGACAACGGATTATATCCGTTGTCGTTTCCGTTTTTTCTTGTAGTGAGCAAAGACAATAGCTGCAAGCTCTAAATTGTGTACGGGATAGTTCTCCTCGTGAGTCTTCAACTGTCTGGAGGCGTATGCAATCACGTGGCCATTATGAGTCAACACACACCCCAAACCCTGGAGAGAAGCATCAGTGAAGACTACAAAACCACCTGATCCAGACGGTAAAGCAAGAACTGGAGCTGTCGTCAGACGACGTCTCAACTCACGAAAACTGTCTTCACAAGCATCAGACCAAGCGAAAGAAACATCTTTCTTCGTCAACTGAGTCAAAGGCTTAGCTATCTGAGAGAAATTCTCCACAAAACGACGATAGTATCCTGCTAAACCAAGGAAACTACGAATCTCAAAAGCTGTAGTCGGTCGGGACCAATTCAAAATAACTTCTGTCTTGCTAGGATCAACAGATACGCCATCTTGAGAAATGACATGACCAAGGAACACAACTCGATCAATCCAGAAGTCACACTTACTCAGCTTTGCGTACAACTGTCTCTCCCTCAAGACCTGCAGTATAGTATAGAGATGATAGACATGCTCATCCATGCTGCGAGAATACACCAAAATGTCATTGATGAACACCACCATGAACTTATCCAGAAAGTCGCGGAAAACTCTGTTCATCAGATCCATAAAAACAGCTGGAGCATTCCTCAAACCAAACGGCATCACTAGAAACTCATAGTGTCCATACCGCATACGAAATGCTGTCTTAGGAACATCCTCTTGTCAAACTCGCAACTGATGATACCCAGACCGAAGATCAATCTTCGAATAGACAGAAGTACCCTGCAACTAATCAAAGATATCATCTATCCGCGGAAGAGGATACTTATTCTTCACTGTCTCTTGATTCAACTGACGGTAATTAATACACAACCGCATCGAACCATCCTTCTTCTTGACAAACAGTACTGGGGCTCCCCATGGCGAAATACTAGGTCGAATATAACCCTTATCAAGAAGATCTTGCAATTGCTTCTGCAGCTCTTTCATTTCTGACGGTGCCAATCGGTAAGGAGTTCTGGAAATCGGTGCAGTCCCTGGCACTAACTCAATGCCAAACTCAATTTCCCTTACTGGTGGCAAACCTGGAATCTCCTCCGGAAACACATCTGGAAAATCACGAACCACTGGTATCTCTTGGATATCTGGCTCTCCTAAGGATGTGTCAATGGCATAGATAAGGTATCCTTCCCCGCCAGACTCTAAAGCACGCCGGGCCTTCAGAGATGAAACCACTGGAATCGGGGGTCGCGCTCCCTCACCATAGAAATACCATGACTCATCATCCTCTGGACGAAATTGGACAAACCTCTGATAGCAATCCACTATCACTCTGTAGGTAGTCAATAGATCTATCCCAATGATGCAATCGCAATCCTCCATCGCTAGAATCATTAGGTTAGCACTAAGCTGATGTCCCTCAAAATCCAAAACACAACCCCCAACTAGACGCTTGGCTAAAACCTCGCTACCCATAGGAGTAGAAACCACTAGTAACATGTATAAAGGAATAAATGGCAATCTATACTTCTTAGCGAAATGTGCTGAGACAAAAGAATGCGATGCACCGGTATCAATTAAAACATATGCAGGAAAACCACATAAACTACGGATACCTGCAATCATCCGATCGTTGTCACCCTCTGCCTGCTCCTGGTTAAGCGCAAAGACTTGACCCTGGGTACGTGGCCTCAAAGAAGAATGACCCCGAGAAGGAGTCTGAGTAGGCTGTCTCTGAGACCGCTGCGGATGCTGGCGCTGCTGCGAATACTGCTGCTGGAAAGGTGGCTACTGGTACTGAGGTGGCTGAACAGATGCCTGAGAACCTTCGGAACCACTCGCTGCCCCAACCAGCATAGGACAATCTCTCTTCATGTGACCCTCCTGGCCACACTGGAAACATGCAGTGGTCGATCAACCACACTGTCCTGGCGGATGCCTTCGTTGGCACTGAGTACACCGGTTCGGTCTCTGTCCACTAAAACGATGCACTCCACCAGATCCAGAGGAAGAAGAAGAAGTACCTCCTGGCTTCTTGAAGGAATGTCCTCTCGGACCCAAAGGACTAGAGCTCGCTGGCCTGGAAGAAGAAGAGTAAAGTCCCATGTTCCTCCGAATACTGTCCTTGGCCTGGCGACAACGGTCCACCAAAACCTCGTAAGTCCCATCGCCGCCCACAGCAACCATACGATGGATGTCAGGATTCAAACCCTGAAGGAAATGATCAAACTTCGCCATAAAACTATCAGCAATATGAGGACAAAAGGGTAGCAGATCAAAGAACTTCTGCTGGTACTCCTCGATCGTCATCTTCCCCTGTCGTAAACTCAACAACTCACTGGCTTTCGCCTGATGAAGATCTGGAGGAAAATAAAATCTCTGATAGGCAGTACGGAACTCAACCCAAGTAGCTGCACCTCTAGCTGCTATGAACGGTGCGGAAGTAGATCTCCACCACTTCCTCGCCCTGCCCTCAAGCATAAAGGCAAGAATCTCCATCCTATCCTCAGCCGTGCAACGGAACTCCTGGAAGCACTGCTCCATCCTCTCCATCCAATCCTCCGCCTCTTCGGCTGTCTCGCCACCTCTCAAAGGCCTCGGGCTAACTTCCTTAAACCTATGCATGCTGACTCGCCTGCGCTCCACGGGCTGTCCCCGACGTCTACGATCATCTGGATCACCCCAACAACCGCCGTCTACGCTACCGTGACTCTCGTCGTAATCTGCCATCTGTTACATAAGAACAGATAATTACTTAATCCGCTTTACGATATTCCCAGTGCAATGCGTCACTCTGATACCAAAAATGTAGTGACCCAACCCGGATCCACTACCTAATCAGAGTTATAGTAAAAGCGCACGCAATAAAAGCTTAAAGCGTAAAGAGAGGATAATTAAAATACAACAAATCCAATCGGCAGAATACAACCGACGCTATCACAAGTGTATAAATACTGTTTTAAAACCAAATCGAAGGTTCAGGGTAAATAAATCCCTACCCTCTACAACCTCGCACTCCCCAAGCTCAATCCTGCTGAGAGCCGCCTGGATCGTCCAGCCTCAAACCTGCCCCGCCACAAGGTACACAATACCCAAACACAGGGGCGTGAGCTAGAACGCTCAATACGAAGCAATGATATAAATACAAATATGCGCACACAAATGATTTAAAACTCAAGTGAAAACACTTGCTCATGGCGCCGGGAATATACAGCACCGGCTAGAGAGCTACTCCGTGGGGTACTCGTATATTCCATATCAGGGCTGAGCCAACCCCATCCTGACCCGAATCCAAAACAGGATACAAGTCCCATATGGAAACTGTCATACCTGACTCGAGTCCAAAATGAGATCATCGTTCCCTATGGAGACTGTCAATGACTCACATCTCTCCGGATGCAGTCACACGTAAAATCATGTATGTGCTAAGATGGTAAAACATGCTAAAACATGATAAAACATATAGCACATACTCATGCAACATATAAGCAAATATATCATGTCGGCTATCTCCGTCAGTACTTACGTACCTCTAACACTGCTGGTCAAACCTAGCTCTGCTGGTCTACACTCCAAGCCTACTAGTCCAGTCTACTAGCTACTACAATGCAATTATCCATGCATCAACAATTTAGCTCTAAAAGCCTTAACTAAACTATTGCATATTCCTAAATATTTTTAGGATGCCAAAGCTATACCTGCGTCCGTCGTTAGCCCTTTGCTGAAGATAGCCTCAAAACTAGGCCGTAGCTTCGCGACGACGTCTAGATCACTAAGCCACTTCCGGATTCCCCGTAGGATGCCTAGATCTCCCTAGATCTGAGTTAGAAGGCTTAGGAATCGAGAGAGAAGAGAGGAGATGAGCGAGTCACAAATGAACCTCGGCTCCTCTATTTATTGACAACGTTCGGGCCGTCCGAACTCGGCTTCGGGTCCTCCGAACTGGTTTGGATCCTCCGATCATGACTTCGGATCGTCCAAACATGATCGGACCGTCCGATCCTTACTTCGGGTCTTCCGAAGTCACATCAATGATGTCATCCATGACGTCACCTTGCTGACGTAGTTGATGACGTAAGCCCTAACCCTGTTCGGATCCTCCGATCCCACCGACGGAGCCTACGATCCTCTTCGAATCCTCCGAACTCCAGTTCGGAGCGTCCGAACCTCCCGAGCCATGCCCACCATGTTCGAGTATCCTGGATCTGTTTCTGAAGTCCGTTATCCCAACATGAACTTACTTAATCATGTTTTACTTAATCTAAACATGATCACGTGATTAATTACTCATTAATCACTAATTAGAAATGCGGGTTACTACATGTATCGGGGTTGGGGATATGCTTGATTGTTTTCTTTGCATGTCTGATCCGCAATAGCCTTGAGCATTGGTTTTTTTTGGCTCCCTTGCGACCATCAAAGTCCCTCGGTTTTAGGACGCATTGGGGATGGAAGGAACTTTATGGTCTTTGCTA
>NC_133122.1:8391153-8396153 GCF_033568475.1 Henckelia pumila
TCTGGTACCCACTTAACCGAATGATTTCACTGCGATCAGGTTCTTTGATAGCTGCCATGAATAGATTGGATTTCATCGCATTAGCACGGAGACCAGCCATCTTCCCAAACTTTCAAACACAATCCAGGATGATTTTTACACTTGAGACATCACCCTTTGACAGAATCAGCAAATCGTGAGCATACACCAAGTGGGTGATGTTAAAGTGATCACACCTAGGGTGAAACTGGAAATCTGCCAGCGTAGAGGCATGAAGAAGGGATTTAGAGAGCATTTCCATGCACAACACAAAGAGGAATGGAGACAAAGGATCCCCTTGGCAAAGACCTCTGGCCCCTTTGAAAAATCCAAACAGTTGTCCACCTAGTGAAATGGAGTAGGAAGTAGAGCTCACGCACTCCATGATCCAATCAATAAACCGAGGTGAAAAATTGAGGAAGCGCAGAGTATCCTGTAAAAAGTCCCAGTGAACCGTGTCATAGGCTTTTTGGAGGTCTATCTTTAAGATGCAGCGGGGAGATCCTCTCTTTCTATCATAATGCTTCAGCATTTCTTGGGCCATGTGAATGTTTTCCACAATTGATCTACCTGGAACAAATGCTGCTTGAGCTTGACTAATCAAAGGCTCAATTACATCCACTAATCTATTAGTCAGGATCTTGGCAATGATTTTATAGAACACTGTACAGCACGATATTGGCCTGAATTCATTGACTGTAGTGGCATGATCTGACTTTGGCACCAGCGCAATGGAAGCGTGGTTCCACTGTTTGAGTAACTTACCACTCCTAAAGAATTCCAAGACAGCCGAAATAACATCACCACCAACAATGGACCAAGCCTTCTTAAAGAAAGCAGCCCCGAAACCATCTGGCCCAGGAGCTTTGTCATCCTCAATGTTGAACAGAGCATTCTTGAGTTCCTCCACACTCACATCTCTAATTAATCCCTCCCAGCTGGCCTCCTCTACCTTCGGACCAGGCGCAACAAGGGAAGTATCCAGGGTATCTCTCTCCAAGCTCGAGCCCAACAAAGACCGATAGAAATTCACAAATTCATCCGCTATTTCATTTTGATCCATGGATGTGGAACCATCTCTGAGAGTGAGGGCCACAATCTTATTCCTCTTGATGTTCCTTTTTATCATACCATGGAAGAATTTGGAGCATCTGTCTCTATGTTTGAGATACTCACATTTGGCCTTTTGGGAGAGAAACAGGCGCTCCGCTTCAAGAAGGAATTCCGCGTTTCTCCTAAGAGCCACAATTGAGTTGTCTATAACTCCAGTGTTAATGGCATTAGATTGGGCCTCTACGAGCTCCTCACTCGCACGCTTAGCTCGACTAGAGAAATGACTGAAATGACGCTCATTAAGCTGTTTCAGCACTCTTTTCATCCCATGTAGCTTTTTCTTGAGGAGGAATTGTGTTGTGCCACCCCCACTGAACCACCAGTTGCTCCTGACTAATTGTAGAAAATCCGGGTGGGTAGCCCACATATTGAAGAATTTAAAAGGTGTGGCGCGATGAGTGCTATCCCTGAAGATGGAAACCACACAACAGGCATGGTTAGAAAAGCAACCCGGTGCCACAAAGTCAGCAAATACGTCCAAAATCGATTCACTCCAATGATGATTGACCATAACTCAATCAAGCTTAGAAAAAACAGCCAGGCTAAACCAAGTGTAGTAGCAACCAACATGATTCACGTCTGAGAGCTCTAACCGATTGATACAGTTTCTCAGATCAGCCATATCTCTCGGGACAATAGGAATGCCACCCATCTTCTCATGAGGGTATCTCACACAGTTAAAGTCCCCCAACAGGATCCAGGGGAGGGAAATATTCTCCCCATGGTTGATAAAAAAATCCCAAAGCGGCCTCCTAGCCACCACCGAATTCCTGCCATAGATGAAAGAAGCTAGAAAAACTCTCTGGGAGTGAAGGCACACGACCGAGACATGGATAACTTGGTCAGACATACCAAGAACATCTAGCCTCACATCTTTACTATCCCACATGACAAGGATACGACTGTTTGTGCACATATCAAAGTTGTGCATGAAAGACATACCAGGGAATTTAGTATCCATCATTCTATCCACAAGATTAACATTAACCTTTACTTCAAGTAACCCAAGGACACTCAAGTTGTATTTCTTCAACACTCCTTGAACGTGCCTTTGTTTGAGGGGCTTATTGAAACCCCTCATGTTCCAACTGGCAATCTTCATGTTTGGCGATCGACGAGCTTAAGTCGTCGAGCCCGAATTTGAGCTTGGGACAATAAGATTGATTTTGCATTAAATTTTGGTAAACAATTCCGAGGATTCACTTCTATGTATTCGGTCATACTTGAGCTTGAACTCCCAGAGTTGCTTTTTTGTGGCAAACGCTTAAGATACTTGAAAGCCTTTTTAGTTCGCTTGCTAACAACTGGTTCAAAACCATCCTCATCATTTTCTTCTTCAAATACTTCAACTATTATTTTATCTTCCCCATTATTGCCCGGAATCTCAAACACTAGCCCATCATCTGCGAGACCCTCGGCACCAGATTCAGGGGCTGTATTCTCTCCACCACCTAAATCATTGACCCCTGTATCAGGGCCAGTATTATCCTTTGTACCATCTAGGCCTGCCGGATCAATAGCAAAGTTATCGGTGAGAGGCCCTCTACCCCCTCCAAATGGCCCACGGCCTTGACCCCTACCCCTAAAACCATCACGGCCCCCCCTGAAAACATTGCCTCCACCTCTTGGCCTGATTCTAGCTCTCTGTCCAGCCCCTCTGGATCTACTACGGGGCTTGTTTTGACCCCCAACATTACTCTGGATATTGGGAGTTTCTTTCTCAGGGGGGTCTGCGGCTTTAGGATCCAGAAACCATCTACATTGCTCAATAGAGTGGCCAAGTGAGTTACACTTAGCACAAAACTTTGGTTCAGTTTCATAAACGAATCGAACATTTGTCAAGATACCATTCGGGAGAGGTAGTGGGTACTCATATATCCTTGGTTTCGAAGTATCCATTTCTATCAGGACCCGAGAAAAGAGGCTCTTACCTTTTGGCACTGTAAGCTTATGTGTGTGAATCGGCTTACCCAATATCGAAGCAATCTTGCTAAGAGCCTTAGTTGTCCAACAATCTGCTGGCAGCCCATGTATTTGAACCCAAGAAGGAAGCATGAGCATATCTTCAACTCGAAAGAGGAAGTAAGGTGGGATCTCTTTCAAGAACAAGTGCGGCCGTACACAAGGTAAGGACCACCTTCCAAGACCCTCCTCTTCTCTTCTTCATTAGCAAAAAAGAACATGATCCAACCACTTTCATGTATTTCAAACTTAATTTTACAGCCCCGCTGTCGAATGATTTCTTTGACAATATAGCCACTGAGTTTCCTACCAACCACACATCCAACCAAGCATGGCCCTAAGCTTTGCACATTAACAGCTTCATCAAAAGAGAGGACAATCGGTCCCTCATTGGGCTGCACAAATTTTAAAAGGCAATCCTCATCCGGTAGTCGATTATCATGGAACAAGCTTGCATAAGTATTTTATGGATTTTTAGCAATGAATTTAGACATGAGCTCCTGGGCTCTCGGCTTCTCAATTCCACTCGAAGAAGCCTCATTAGGAGAGGAGTGACTGCTCTCGGTGCTCATTGGAGCAGCAGTTGAAGACACCCCTAAAACATAGTAGCCACGCCCCTAACAATAATCTCTAAAGCCACAATCCCCTTCTCAACAACACAAGAACAGCAGCAAGCGAGGGAGAAGGCACACAAAGCACTAATTAAAAGTAAGAGTAAGCCAGATACCTTGGGAGAAAAATGCTATAGCCGTGGCTATTAACCTGGTACCAAGTGCAGAATTTGTTAGGCGATAGTAGGAGGCCCAACAAGTCAATTAAATCACAGAAGGGACGCAGCAAAATCCCCAAAAACTCAGAAAGTTGGTTCCCTATCTCTGAGTAGAAGGGATTCCAAGCAAATCGCAGTGCCCACACTTCTCACAGTTGCTAAACACTAATTGGATCAAAAGTAAGAGCAGCTAAAATGCAAAAAAAGAGAATACACGCAATTAACAGGGGAAGCAAATTGCAAACCAAGAAAATGAAAACCAACAGCTAAACACTACACGAGTCCAGTGTAAAGCCCGAACAAATTCAAAAATGCAAAAAGATTGTAAAATTAAAGAGTAGCCAATCACGATAAATCCCCTGATCCCTCTGTCAAAGCACTAAATTCAAATTCCAATCTAGATGCAAATGCTAAATCACGTGCATGGCACAATGCAAGCAATAATCGTTTAAAAATCAAAAGGCACAGTGTTAAAATCCCAGCAAAATCAGAGAATCGAGTTCTTGAAGAAGCACTGGGATCGCGACTGTAATTCCGAGAAGATGGATATTCCAAGTAAATCCAAGAGCCTGCACAAAGAAAACAAAATTAATTAAGCGAGAACAAAGCTAAGCAGGCACCAAATCGATTAGAACACTGGAAACACTAAGAAAATCCCAGCAAGCTCAGAACATCAAGGAATCGCAAAATTCATTTATGAGAAGATGGGGTTCAAGGGAATCAGTGTTCTAAAAGCACAAAGAAATCGAAAATCCTGAGAGAACCAATGAAGCTTACAGAGAAGCAAACAGAGCAAGATCATAAAAGAAGAAAAGCAAAAATCCCGATAAGAGCCCAAACAACTCCCTGTAATCGCCGAGAAAGCCCAAGTAAGATTCCAGCTCCTACAAGCATTAATCTTCTGCAAAAACAAGGAATAAAGGGATTATAGGAGTAACAATCGCCATTAAAGCTTAAGAAATTCAAATATCAGAGGAAATCGAGAATCCTGATCCAACTTCTTTCACCCCCAATCTGTCATTTTGGGAAATGGGGAGAATCAGAGGTAGAGAACGTGAATAAGGACACCAAATAACTCTCTAATATCCAAGAAAATCGATCCAACAGAAATCTAATTGCAAGGGAATCAAATCAGAGA